>NC_081420.1:23844765-24017571 GCF_949786415.1 Peromyscus eremicus | reverse complement strand
ATAGCTGGGAAGTCCCCAAATCTGTAGTTAGCGAGCTAATCAAGGAGGCCAGTGGCTTGAAAGCTGGCAGACTCCACTTTTCAAAAGGACTGAGGCTTCATTTCAAGTCTGGGGGTCAGAAGAGGCCAATGCTTTGACTCAAAAGAGGGCCAGCCCTAGTGATGAGGTGATAAGAACTGGAGAAGCAGTCTGTTTTACTGTTTGTGGGTGGAATGTTAATTTCATCTAAAAACAACTTCACTGACACACCCAAACTAATGCTGCATCAAACATGCAGGTGGCCTATGGCCTAGTAAGTTGACACATAAAATTAACTGCCGTGATCTATCATGAATCATTCAATTACTCACTGAATTCAAAGACGGAAAGGATGAATTCAAACAAGTTTTGACAGAATAAAATCATGGTTGGTCTGTGTCTATAAGGATTTTCCTGCCCACAGATACTAATCTTGCTTTGCTTCTTATCCTTATCTTTCAAACAGACAGACATCAAACCATCTCCACCTTAATGGTTCCCTTAGAATCTTCTTATGCATGTAATTATTGTTCATTTTAGCCTTTTTTCTTTTCTTTTCTTTTCTTTTCTTTTCTTTTCTTTTCTTTTCTTTTCTTTCTTCCCTCCCTCCCTCCCTCATTTCCTTCCTTCCTTCCTCCCTCCCTCCCTCCCTCCCTCCCTTCCTTCCTTCCTTTCTTTCTTTCTCTCTTTCCTTTCCTTTCCTTCCTTTCTTTTTAAGGCAGGGTCTCACTTTCAATCTTTGGCTAGCCTAGAACTCACTATATAGATCGGACTGGTCTTTACCTCACAGAGATCCACCTGTCTCTATTTCCCTAATGTTGGGATTAAAGGCATGTAACACCAGGCCTAAATGATCATTGTAGTCTTAAAAAAGATATCTTCAGTTATTGTTGAATTCATTCATGAGCTCAAAAAATATTACTTTGGAACAATAAAAAGGAAAATAATACAAAATAGAATACCACATGAACAATGCAGCCTTACTAATGTAATTTAGCAAAAAAGTAGCTTAATTGATGCATTTTTAACCCAGTACAAAGCAATGCAGCTTATAGGAGCAACAATATATCAGAGAAACTGAATATATATGTATTTGTATGTTTTATCAACTTTTGATCAGCTTTAGAGATAGTTTAAAGAGAAAAGAAAAAAGTGATAGTTTCATAGTTAACTGTGTTAGTCAGGGTAGCAATTATTTTAGTATTTAGTACTAAATACTAAATGGAAAAAATACATTGGTTCAAAATAAGCAAAGGGGTTAGTTAAACTAAAAGTTTCAATTACACTGTATGTTGCTCAATATTCCTTAGTTTTAAAATAGTCTTTTTCAGTCAAACTGGAGACTGATAATCAATCTAGTAAGGAAGGAACAGGTCTTACCATTTGCAACTAATTAATAATAGAAAAATTATCCTAATATCAGAGAGGATGGAGTTGCTATGATGGAATAAGTCTAGATTGTCAGAATATACTTTGATATTTATGAAAACCAATTGGGACCACATCCACCATCCATCTAAACTTTTTCTTGTTCACTAACTTCTCATATACAGAATTTCAAGCCAAACCCTATAACGTCAAATGCAAACATTTCCACAAACAAACAAAAATCCCTTTGCTGTTTGTAGATCCCTGTTTACCAGGAGAGGGTGGATGCGTTTACTAGAACATTCATCGAGAGGACATGGGAGTGGCACCGAATTCTATCAGGAGTAGGATGGGTGCAGGAAATGCCTCAGTTGTCACGAAACTTAAGTGATGAGTGCATGCCTCTGTGGTGCATGGAGAGGAAAGAGGCATTACAGGTGGAGAGGGTTGGGCCCTACCCACCCACAGATACAAGGAACAGCATCATCTTGGGAAGAGCAAACAAAAATGTAACTGGAACCAACTTTGTAGGGCTCAGATTCTGTCTCATAATCACAGTGATGCAGAGACTACTGAGTGGCCATGTTTCTGTTTCATCCCCCATGCGTTCCCTCTCTTTCCACTGCTTTGGTCTTTGTTTCAGGGAAAAATATTTTCAGATTTGTCTTCAGCTCAGTTCTAGATTCTTTAGCTAAAATCAGGCAGCTGTAGAAGACCAAAGTACCTTGCCCACTGTCTCCAAGAGTAGCATATCTTCTGGTCAATTTTGGGACTGGTACTAACTCTTGTTGGCTCTTCAGCTCCTTCATCATCTCTGCAGATATCAACATGGAATGTTCAATGCTTTTAATGTGCAGGGTGGTTAACAATATTATTGAATGGGTCACATAAGTTTCAAATGAAGCTCAGAGATTGTTGGGCATACATGACCCTGGGTTCTATTTAAGTCTCTCTCTCTCTGTCTCTGTCTCTCTCTCTCCCCCTTTCACACACACACACACACACACACACACACACACACACACACACACTTAAAATTTTCAAATGCTTAGCAATTTGTTTCTGTTATCTACAAAAAGAAAAGACAAATGACAAGATCAAAATAATCTGAACATTTTGGCAGTCTTGGCCATCAGGGTTTGGGTACCATGAGCCTTGAATATAAAAGTGAGCATCCTTTTGGCTCCTTTTATTTTACATTGACATGAGCAACACAGATGGACCAAGTTGCATGCTTACCTTAACAATATGTCATGAAATAGTGTATGATGTCAACACTTTAGCTTCTCAGCCTGCTCAGCCCAAGTGGCCACCTCATCAAATATACCACTATTTTTCCACAGCAGAGAGAAATGCCCAAACTGGAGAGATTTGATTTAGATGGTGTGAAGGGCATCAATCACCTAAACATATTGAAGGGTTTTATAAATCAATACGACTGCCATGCAGCTGTTCCTGAGTTCTTATCAGTTACTGCCCAATGCCTCATGGATTTTTTTGTTTTTTATTATAAGGCTTGATTTGCTGATAATGGACTCTGTAATGCATTCTTTACTCATGAATTAATTTTAAATTAATTCTATTTTCTTATAATCCCATCCTTTCCATTTGGTATAGAACATTAAAAGTGATCATTGGCCCTAATTGACATATGTGTAGGATCTAATGTTGCAGATGCACTGAGGTGGCTGTGCCTGAGTATGGACTCCTAAGATTTTATTTTGAAGAAGCAAAACCAAGGCACTGGCATTCCAATCACCAGCTTGGTGGCTGATAAATGTTAGTCCTGTGCTAAGCACAAATGAGTGAGTGGGTCAACTGGACGAGTCATGCAACTTTTAGACTTCTAGGTCAGCTGACCAGTATTGGGAGCCTCGAGTCTTCCAGCCCTCAAGAGGGACAGAGAGATCCTTGAGAAGGGCAACTAAGATGCTGACTTTCTGTAGCAACTTGAACCTCAGAAGGAACATATGCCAGTCCATATGACGTGGCATAAATAAAGTGGCATAAATAAAGTGGATAAAGGAAGATGGTAAGACTAGGCATTGGAACCCATTAAGTTCCCTCTGGGAAGATTCAGTCCTGAGAAACCCAGAAACAATGTAGTCCTACATGCTAATGACAATTCTTGTTAACCCTCATTACCACTCAAGAGAAATGTGCTTTACTTAATTTCATTTTAGACTTGGAAAGTCAAGCAAACTGTGTTTGCTTAACTCTCACAAGGCAAAGCATCTCATAAGTAGTAAGTCCAGGGCTCTCAATCAAGAAACCCAGCTCTGGTTTGTGAACTTCAGACAACACAACACTGTTGAAGGATATTTGTACACTGTGTAAAGAGTGGTGTGATTGGCTTAATAAAAAACTGGACAGCCAATAGCTAGACAGGAGAGATTAGGCAGAACTTCCAGACAAAGAGAGAGAAACTCGGGGGATGAATCTAGGATTCACCAGCAAGACACATAGGAAGTCAGACATGCATTATAGAGGACAGGTAACAGCCATGTGACAGGAAGCAGATTAATATAAATGGATTAATTTAAGATATAAGAGTTAGTTGGGAATGACCCTATGCTAAGGCCAAGATTTCATAATGAATAATGTTTCCATGTCATTATTTGGGTGCTAGTAGTCCAAAGAAAGTTCAGCAAGAAAGTCCAACTACACAACACACTATCTCCATTTTATTACATGGGCCACAACAGAATTCTTCATGGGCAAGGTAAAATTTCAGTAGCAAATAACAGATAAAGCACTCATACATGAATTAAATATGTCTACAAGTGGTTATACACCTTTCAAAATGTGTGGTCATAGGTTGAAGACATAACTCCATGGTTGAAATTGCTGATTTGTTCCCAGCATCCATGATGAGCAGCTGACAACTGACAGCAATTGCAGCTACAGGGGATCTAATGTCCTCTTCCAACCTCTGTAGTTATCTGTACATACACACACATAGACAATTAGAAATAATTGTTTCTTATTTGGGGGGCAATGGAGAAAACTATTTATATCAGAAACAGTGTGTGACATTTTATTTAAGCAGAAAAAAAATACCATATTGATAGAAAGTTAGGTTTGTAATTCTTATTTGGGATAGAGTCTGTAAAGGACAGTGATGATCTATAAACTCAGAAGATGTTCTGAATGGGTCAAATCAGTGACTTTGAAGCACCCTGAGACCCATAAGCAAAAGCTAGTGTAACTGAAGCTGATTTATGGAAGCCAGAGTCTATGAGCTCAGTCTTGTGCTGCCAATTAGGACATTTGTAGGAAGGAGTACGTCAAGCATTTTGGCATTGGCATTTGAAGACATTCAGAGTGATGATGGGTAGAGTTTTCCAAAACTGAAGAAAGATTTGAATACTCAGATGAAAATAGCATTTTGAGCATTAAAAGTTTGGATGAAATTTAACCTTCTTCTAGAGATCTGAACTTTCAATAGTAAAACACAGAAGAAAGCAATATTAGATGTTAATAAACAGTAAAAAAAAATTTAGATAAAAATAAATTCGTTTTAGCATATACTTCACTAGAAAAAAAATTCAATATGACAATGAAATAGTTGTATAACAAGGAATCATTCTAAGTCAAGAACAAGATACTCAGGCAATTTCGCAAGGCTGAGTGTAAAATGAAGACACTTTCAAATCTTATAAGGCTGAATAATTTGCATAAGATATTCCTTAATATGAATAAACTAATAGGCATAAGATTCTAGCAAGAACAGGGAGTGAGCTCTTAAAACAATAACATCTCAGCAGTTCAAAGTCATATAAATATGTTCAGATAAGTGTTGCATTAAACACAGTTAATGCCTGTACCTAAGTAACATGCCCCTCTCTTCTTCCTTGCCATGGATTAGGAGGAAATGAAAACCTTCAACAGATTCATGAAGTTTTTTTATGCTCTCTGAATACGGAAGGAATTATCCTTAGAGCCTGGGCCTTATAATTTTAAAGTATTTTTTTATTGTATACATCCTGACACGTTTATTCAGGTTTCAGTAAGATGTATGAATCATCTATAATTACATAAAATTTTGTATTATGCTTTCATGACTTTGCCTTATTTGGTGAACATTGTACTATGTTTAATATATTTAATCTCAAGGTCTACTCTGTTAACCAATGGTGAATAAGTTGTTGATGAAATAAGAATCACATTACATACTGCTACTACAAAAATCTGTGTCACCCTTATTTTAAGACATTTTTATAATATTAACACCATAATAAATGAGACAATTGATGCTGGCCTGAACTTTATTTCACTGTAGTTAATATTTGACATTTTATTTTTTCTTCTCCACTGTAAAAATACATAATAGGCAATATATTTACTTGAAGTTTTGCTTTGGCATGTTGAGGTCATTAATACAGGAAACTAAAGTTAAATTATCATTTTTTGTTGCATTTGAAGAAAAGAAATTTAGTGTGTGTGTGTGTGTGTGTGTGTGTGTGTGTGTGTATGTGTGTGTGTGTGTATGAAGATGTCTATCATGACCAGAAGAGGGTGTCAGATCCCTTGGAGCTCAAATTAGAAATAACTGTTTTTTTCTAGGCAGTTGTATATTGCCTAATCCAGGTGGTAGGAATCGAACTCAGGTTCTCTGCAAGAGTATGGAGTAGTCTTAACCACTGAGGAACCTCTCCAGACCCAGAGATGAAATTTTTAATGCTGTCTGAATTCTGATGTTAAAAGCATACATTTTTGAAAGTCACTGTGAACTCCTACAGATTCTTGCTATCCTGTTGTAGAGATGGATACAAGAATGTTTTTATCAAGCACAAATTATCAAATTTGAGAACATGGTGATAGACAACATGAGTGTTTATTTTATTGTCTTAGTAAGTTACTAATATTTAAAAGAGAAATAGCCCCAGATTTTTGCAAGACAAAAACATCATTACTATGTGCCACACTTGCTGGAAAATTTAAGAACTACTATTAAAGAATAAAAACATTTTTGTTATTCAATACTTTTATAATTAACAGAGATATTCTTTTCGTTGGAATTTCCTTGATAAGTTACTATTTGTGTTTTTACATAATCAAGGTGGTATCTGTCAGGATCTTTAAAGTTTTTTTGTCACAAAACATATCTTATCAATTTGATTGTAAGCTGCTCTTAAGTCAAATCCATTTCTCATTTTCTTCTCAAAAATTGCAATTGACATATATTAACTGTCCATATTCATGGTATACAGATATTAACTCCATGTATGTGTACAACCTGTAATGACGTAAATTGGATATTTAGCATCACTATCTCAAGCATTTACTCTTACTGTGAGATGAAATTTTCAATATCATCATTTTTGGTTCTTTATAAGGTGTAGAATAACTTGTCATAACTGCATATCCCCTTATAGGGCTGTTATTTTTGAACATCTGTGTCTTCCTTCTCTTCAGAGTCTTCAATGCTCAGCAGGATGTGGATATGGTGGTTCTTGGCCCAGAACTGTTTCTTATGGATTCTGTTATTCTGAATAAATCATGACCTAATGCATGCTGTAGGAACTTCGTGGCTAACATACAAGTGGTACTGCCTGCCCAGTCTGTTACACTTACTGCTGTCAAAGAGAGCAAAGCCGTGATTGTCACCAACTGCGCCCATCCAAAAACATGTGAACGATTCTGCATAAAGTGGGTATCTATACCAAAACTTAATCCCCCAAATGAAGGGCTGCTGTCCTTTCCTTTTCTTAGCTTCATCTATAAAATGGAGCTTAGGGAATTCAATTATATCGCCAATATCACTGTCAATCCTACTTAATGTGAATACATGCAGCTGCAGTTTATATTTGAGCACAGAACTGTGAAATGCTATTAATCAAAGTTACATTACTCAATATTTTCCTTAGAAACTTTAATCATACAATGAACGCCCAAACACACCTCAAAATTGTATTGCTCTCCCATGAAGTTTCATCAGTGTGGCTGCCTACACAAGACTGTAACAAGGACCATACCAATAGACATACTAACTTGAAAAGAGGAAATCTCATTGGGCCTCAGCCCTGGGCAAACAATGACAGCCAACTAAGGAATGCTGAGAGTGGAAAAATAATGTTCCCCAGAGAAGATCCCCAAATTGGTTATCTAATGCTAAATGCTCAGCCTTGAAATAATACACATACAAGTAACTTTATTTGGACCAAGTTTATTTGGGTTGCACTTAAATATTTAGAAATATATATGCATATTTGCATGTATACTTATATATGCAATTAAAAAAATAGAGAATAGAGGTCACAAAATTTGAAAGAGACAGTAAGGGGAGCATGGGAGTGACTGGGGGGAGGGAAAAACAATGTAATTATACTTTAATTTAAAAAACTAAAACAGTATTTTACAAAAGATTATGTTACTCTATCAACAATTATCAATTCATTAATTCTTTGAGGTTTCTTTCTAATGAAGACATAGAATTAAGACTATGAAATAAAATATAAGTTTTAAAATAGTGAAGGACTTTCACCAATATCTGATCTTTTTGTAAGTGATGAAACTGGAGGTTACTGGGTTGTAGTTACTCATGCCCTATATATACTTTTCAATGATTTGTAAAATTTTTTCTGCTTTTATCAAACTCTCAATTTTAGGCTACATGATGAAAAATTCTCTTAAGTGAAAGTAAGGAAGAAACTCTTTCATATCTACCTTGCACATCAGGTTTTCTATACAGAGAACTGCAGGAAAAGGGTCAAAACTCACTGCTGCATCCCAGTGAGCAGCTTCTAGAAATGCTTCTCCCCTGTGCTGACAACACATTGTTGATCTTCCCTGTCACTCAGCTAAGGATCAGTATGTGAAAAATCACTGGTGTCGGAAATGTAAAAATAATTCTGCCCACCTTGGTCTTTTCTATTTAATAATTTGGGCCATGGATTAGTAACCTTTGTTTTGCCTACTGTGCAGACATAAATTACTTTTATAGATCAAGGAAACTTGAACTTTCAAAAGTGCTGTTTTAGCTTAAAAGGCTATAATTTAGATATTCTATTGATGTAAGAGGAAACTAGTGTCTGAAACAATAAGCACTTTAAAAAATTCCCTCATTTAAAGTATTGCCCTAGCATTGGGTTCATACTCTCAAAATAGCAGAACAAGTTTTGAAGACTGCTTGACTTCATATTAAATAATCACGAAAGATGTCAGGACTCTCAATGTGACATACGCGGTTTACAATCTCATCATCTCACACCTTTGGTCATCTAAGAAGCTCTCACCTCAGGATACTGTTTTTAGATTCCTTAAATCATATTCAGCACTTTGCTATGATATCTGTCAAGCTAAATAACCATAGTGCTTTCCATTCCATGGGAAAAGGTAAGCACACTGTCAAAAGATCCTCTTAAAGGTGACCTGAGATAAGCATTCCAGGTTATAACTTTTCTAGGTCATTAGCCTATGGAAAAAGAATTGAAAGCCTGTGTAAAGAATGTCATTTAAAACACTACTCACACCTGTAGTTTTATTGTTTGCTATTTAATAATGTAATATAATAATTGTTCAACTTAGCCTGCTTTGAGCATGGCTGGCTTTAATATGTGATAATGATTGAGTGTCACAAAACCATGTCTGAATTTAAAAGCAACTTCATGTGCTAGATATTTAAGCCATTTTCAGACTGTTCCAATTAAAATGACTAAGATGCAAAGGGTAAATCTGAAAATTTCTTGTTTTGATTTTATCAATTTATATAAATGTGATATAATTTTTCAGAACATTTAAAAATATCCTCAAAATAGCTAAATTCTATGTTGTTTATTTAACACAATAATAGTGTTGCGTTCTCTTCTAGGGCCTATGGCCCACCTAGGCACAGGTTCTTGCCCTGTTAACAGTGCCAGGTATGGGTAGAATATACCTTAGAACAAATCAGAAAGTGTCTGGATACTCACCTAACATTCATGCCACTGTTGTGCCATTGGACATATTTGTTCAGGCAATTGCAATTGTAGCTCTTAGGATTCACAGCTGAGTAAAATTGATGATAACTTCTCCATTAGCATGTGTACATCAGTGCATCTCTCAGTTCTCCCCAGGGAAGCTTCAACTCGCAGTGGATGGCAATTCACACAAAGACTCTCAACTGGTCAACATGGGGAGAACAAGAAACTGTGGCATTCTCAACCCCAGATGGAATGCTCCTATCACCCTCTTTCCCACAAGGCTCCAGGATCTTCACAGAAAGGCTGTAGGAGCCAGAGCTTGTGTATGGCTTCAAAGAAACTGCTCTAGATACAACAGGCATCTTTCTGGAAACTCCCAGTGACTGTGACAGCATGCACAAAGCCTGCACAAAGTCAAGCAAGACGGACATTCCAACATCTAGGGGGAGAAGCAAAGTCAGATTTCCCTCGATGTGATTCATGACAGGTCAATCCCAGCCTGAGTCGTCTTCTCCCAGGGGTAGCTGGGCAACAAGAACTGGACTGAATGGGAGGGAAAAACAAACTTGAAGTTGGGTGAGTAGAGAGGTAAGAGAGGAGAGAATGGGAATTGGAGGAAAGGAAGTGATTATGATCAAAATACATCACGGAAAATTCTCAAAATATAATATATTATCAAAATAATTAAAGCCATTTTCTGCAAAGCCTCACAAACATTCCTGCAAAGCAAGTAAGTTCTGCATTTTGCTGATTTTATTTTGCTAGGAGGGAAACCACACTGACACAGGTCAAGAGACTTTTGTCAATAATTAATCATAAAGTGTGTAAAAATAATTTAAGAAAGTCAATCACCTGAAAAGAATTTTCTCTCTCTCTCTCTCTCTCTCTCTCTCTCTCTCTCTCTCTCTCTCTCTCTCTCTCTCTCTCTCTCTCTCACACACACACACACACACACACTCACACACACACACATACACACACACACACACACACACACACGACTGACAAATTCTGTGTCTTCTAGAAGAAACAGTCATGAAAGCCATGTGATCTTTGATGAGAACAGCAACTCTGTTTTTCTGTAGCCTGGAGCATGCTGTGTGTCTCTGTCTCTTTGAGGAGGCTTAGAAGTCACTGTGTTCCTGTTTCTACCTCCCTAGTGTTTGGACTACAACATATACCTCCACATTCCACTTGGTATTTATTTACTTATTTTTAGTAAATGATAAACAATTGTGGAATCACCAGATGTGAGAAAATAAAGGAAGGAAAGAAGAAAGAAGGAATGAAGGAAGGAAGGAAGGAAGGAAGGAAGGAGGGAGGGAGGGAGGGAAGGAGGGAGGGAGGGAGGAAGGAAGATGAGTGAGAAGGTCATCTGCATATATCATCTTTATTCTATGAGCTCAGAAAGATTCTTAAATGTTGCATTTTTTAATTGTGATGGATAATTTTATTTCCAAAACAGAGTAGGTTAAAGGATTCCCAGAGGTCAGACAAAACTTGGGTTTTGTCCTTAATAATGTTGGATAGACAGACTAAGTGAGGAAAATCATATCACTGGGATGACCAGACTTCCCTAATCCACTTAAGAGCTTGGATAGAATGAAAAGGTAGAGAAATCTGATTTTCCCCGCCCCCCACTACACCCACACTCTCTCTTTGTCCCAGAGCCATCATACTGACAACTCCAGTTCTCTCTGTGTCCCCTCCATTCTTACTGAAAGAACCTCTTCTTTAGGTTGGTGTTTCCCACACTGGTGGCCCTGGTTCTCAAGACTAAGAATTTAGACACATGTTGGGCAAACCACTACTTTCTTAAGTGTTGTCTTAACATACTGCATAGTGTCAGACTCATTAATCTCCATATTCTGTGAGCCATTAGCTTATATATGAAGTATACTATTTCCTTTCATTGTTTCTTCTTTCCTTGAAGAACCCTGAATAAGACACCATCTGTAAGATTATATCCTTGGGTATCCCTATTCTTTCTAACTCAAGGCCTGCTGGATGACCCTGTCTCAAACAGGCAGGAACACACAGCATGACAAAAACTACAGAAAGATGAAAAGCATGGTTGTTTTTATCATCAAAGATTCTACTGCTTTCTTAAGATGGTTCTTCCAGGAGACATTGAATTGGACTGTATCGTGTGTGTGTGTGTGTGTGTGTGTGTGTGTGTGTGTGTGTATGTGAAAGAGCGTGACGAAACACAAATCAGCAGTATTCTTGCCAGAAGATTGGCTTTCTTAAATTATATTTTACACACTTCATGATTAATTATTGACAAAAATAATTTGATATGACCTATGTCAATGCCTTTTCTCTCCTAGCAAAATCAAATTCTTTCTAATTACATGACAAAGAACCATGCTTCAGAGAGGAATGGCAAAACTATTCTTTAAGTCACCTCTGCTAGTCCTGCCTATGGGAGTGTGGGAAATCCTTCACTCAGGGACTGACTGATAGCTCAGCTGGTAAACATGTTCATGTTTGATGCTCAAGTTCAACAGCCTGAGTCTGGAACCCAAGGTAGAAGGAATAAAGTCAACTCCTAAAGTTTTTCTCTGAGCTCCACGTGAGCTCAGATGCTCCCCAACACACACACCTGCACTCAAATTTCTCAGTAAGAATAGTAATAATATTAACAATAACAACAACAATGATAATAATCTAAAGAAAATCTCCCATTTGGGCCACTTTGAATTCTGACATGTAGACAACCAGAAAACCTTCACAGAAGTCTGTGGAGTTTGGAGAGTTGACCCCAATTTCATTACCCTGCACAAAATGTGGGGGAATCTATGTTGCTTACGATACTACATTCTTTGAAAAAACAGCTGATGAGAAATGGCACACACAAAGGCAAGATTCCCGGAACAATCTCTCTGATTGTGGGTCTTCACCACCCCAGAATAACACAGGTGTTAAGAGTACAACAGCATCCAAGAAATCAACGTTTTCTGACTTTTCTTACATGTTGACATCTTGGTAGTTCTTGGTTTTCTGTCTCTGATTTTGTGGTGAAAGAGGTCTGGGCATTGGCCAACAGCAGCATCCCTAACTGAGATCTTGCAACACAGTTTCCTTGGGAAATAGTATTTGTTGATGGAGGACTTGCTTGCTCTGTTGGGTTCAGTGCAATGGAAACAAAAACATTTTTGTTCACTAATATGTTTGCAATTCTATTTTGGTCCACAGTTCCAAGAAATATATCTGAGCTGTCTGTGAATATAGTAGCTATTATGCTAAGAGTTTGTGCTTCATCTAATTCAAAGCACTCTTTTCTCAAAATGTTTTATGTCTGCCACATAACACTTCTGATCACCTTAACTTTCCAATTTTCATTCATATTTACTTACAACATATCAGAAGTCTGACAAAATGCTATTTATTTGTTTCATGCCTTGTTGTTTTTCAGGGCTGGGAGGGTTGGCAAGATGTCATTGGCAGAGTGCATTCTGGGATATCATATCAGATGGGAAAATGAATATCTAAGCTCTAATTGAGAGAATCTGAAAACAAAACCTGTGTGCTAAGCTTGCAGCCTTTATCTGGGCATGAAATTCAGTGCATTTTCTACACAACCTGGCTGTGCTTTCTGGGTCCTGACTTCCAACAAATACTGTCCTGCTCTCGACAAGATCAGCCAAATGAGTTTTACCTACCTTTAGGAATCTAGAACAGTTTTTATATTTCCCCTCATCTTTAGAGTAAATAATGATTTCCAGGAGCTTTATAGCATGCATAGATCCCACATCATTAGGATTTCTAAGAGAGAACTTCTTTCATTTCTTATTTGTTTTTTTAAACAAAGCTTTACCTTATAACCCCAGTCTAGCCTAGAAATCACAATCTTCCTGCCTCTACCTCATACTATTGGGAATACACATGTGATTCTCTATAACACGTTAAAATTCTATTTTGAGCCAGCCTTTTTAAAGATAGTTGCAGTGGTACAAAAGCCCCTCCTAGAGAATGGGGAAGTCACTTTCTGGAGAGGCTAGGATACATTCAGATCTTGGATATTAGTGCAATCATATGTATTTGTTTATACAGCATGAGAGAAAGTCCAGTTACTCTAGTTCATTTTCAGTGTAGGAAGCAACATTGACTTTCAGAAAACAGGAGTGCTCAGGCTTTCACAGGTGGCCAGTGTCCTTTATTTTACCTCTTGCTAATTCATTATATAATTATTAGCCTTGAGCTGGGGAGATGACTCAGTTGGTAAAGTGCTTGTCATGTAAGTGCAGGGACCTAGGCTCAGCTTCCAAGCACCCAGGTAAAAAATGTAGGCCTGGTGACACATACCTGTAATGCCAGCCTTTGGTTAGTGGAGACAAGAAAAAACCTGGGACTCTCTGGTTGCCTGCCTAGCTAAATTAGTGAACTCCAGGTTCAATGAGAGACACTGTCTCAAAAAATAAGGTGGAGAGCAATAGACAAAAACACCCAACCTGACCTCTGACTTCATGTACACACACACACACACACATACACACACACACACACACACATACACACACACACACACACACACACACACACACACGCATGAATACCTGTACACACATGCATGTGCACACAGCAAACACATACACATACATATGCATTCACAAAGCAGAAGAGATTACTTCTCCGTATGTTTGGCCACTGTGACATCTGTTCTCCCACATTTGTGTAATGGAGTTTGTAAGCACAGCCACAGGTTAGCTAACAACCAATCCATGAGCCTTTGGGCTCTTTGCCTAGGGACACAATAATGGGGACCTCTGCAGTCAGTACCATTTCCACATCTAATGCACTGTGGGTAGGATTGGTTCTGGTCACAGACCCCTCTGGGGAGTCTGTCCTAGTGGGATAAATTCTGCATGTCTGATGGATGGGTGTAAATCTGAAAGAGGAAAGTAGAAGATGGGCATATGTGGAATAGCAAGGAAATCTGTGCAAATCCCAGAGCACACAGCACCTCAGTGATTGAAGCTTAAATGGATCTCTTTAGATACATAAAATTCCTGTTTTATTTTCTGTCCTTGGAAGAATATTTAAGGATGCTTCCCCTTAGTGTCCCTCTGGTTCTGACTCCATGTCAGGAAACTTCATAGGAGATTGTTTCTACTGTTCTTTAATGCAATGTTTCAGTTTATTTTGCAGGAATGTTTAATACTTTATATACTTTCCAAAGTGTACTTAAGCCAAGACTGCAATAAACCCCAGACTCGCAGTCATGGTTAGGAATCCAAGGGTTTGAATTTGCACTGTCTTCTGAAGCCCATGTGTTTTCATGTCAAGTGGGATTTGATGGGCGTGATGACCTCACTGTGTTCCCAGATCATTTTAAGACATTAAAACTTACTGCACTCAACTCATGCATTGGAGGTTTTTCCAACTTTAGCTTGAAATTGCTCAACTGGGAAAATGAGGAACAAATGGAGTATATTTCAGGTTAAGTCAGGTAAATGTGTCTTGTCAAAGATGACTGGCACCAAGCATGGCATTCCATGATTGAGTTCCACATAATCCTGTTGTTAGACTAACTCAACCCTACCCAAACTGCACTGTACTTAACATACTGATGCCCTTGCTGTGTGAAAAGAATCCTATGAGTAATTCTGGAAGAATATAAGCAACCAAGGCATAGACAAAGAGAAAGATGCTAAACCCCTGCATGCAACCAAATGAAGCAGGTTTGTTTCTGCCTATTTCCTCTATGGTTTTGATGGGGTTTTCCTCTATTATGACTCTGTAATGAGTGTGTATGGCTTGTGGATAATCCAGGAGAAGTACTCCAAATTTGCTTGGCATAAGAACTTGTTTCTAAGAGATAGAGATACACTGTTTTGCATAATGATACTGGAAAAGTCTAAACTCATTTATTGTACCACAACTCCACAACCCAACATTCTTAACTCCCCTGTTCAAGTCAAACACACACACACACACACACACACACACACACACACACACACAAAAACACACATGCGCATATGCACACATGCACATTATATATATATGTGTGTGTATATATATATATATATATATATATATATATATATATAAATTGTACTAACCATGAGCATCTGACATCAACTTTATCACACATTGGAAGTTATATATAGTGGTCATTATTTCATAATCTTGATAGATGTTTTGAGACAAGGTCTTCTGTAGCCCACGTTGGCCCTGAACTTACTATGTAGGTGAATATAACCTTGAGCAGCACATCCTTCTGCCTCTTCCTCCTAAATTCTGGGATTATAGGTGTGTGGTACCGTGCTGGAATACTGTTTTAGAATTCTAGATGGTATAAATTAAGGGCAAACTATAACTGTAATTCAAAAATTGTCCCTGAAGCCTAACCTATTCTAGCAGAATTTGCTGGGTTACAAATAAAGCCATGGGCTATTTGTCATTTCCCACCAGGTCAGTATTTTCATTTGATAATGTTTCATTCTACCAGGAAACAGTGTGATGTGTCCACATGCATGTGCATGCTGCACTTTTGCAGAGCTTCAGGAATACTGTCCACAATATTCTAATCAACACCTGCTGGGAAAGCACACAGTTATCCATTGTCCATAAATGAAAACTATTATGCTGTCTTTAAGTCAGTCAGAGAATTAGAGTGGACTGACTTCCCTGGTATAATGTGTCTCGAGAAAATTGACCGTGCTGGCCCTCCAAAATTGTGCTTTTCAGTTACTAGTTTAGATGAGCTCAAGCTCTCATGACAGATCAAGAAATCATTTGTTTTCTGTTATTTGTGAGATGTTTTGGTCTCTTGAGATGGCAGTCCTCTGGGTGTGGCCTCTAGCAGTGGCTGCAGATGCCTCTACCATCTGCCTCTTCTTTAAAGACCAGACCTGCAGTCTGTGATGTAGCCCATCTAAACTAATTTAAAGGAAAACTATGCTATGAATTTTCACTAGAGGTAGCAGATAGACAAGGCCATGCTGATAATGAAGCCTCAGATGCAATGGTTACAAATTCATGGTTTATTGAAAAGCAAGGACATGAGATCATTGTGACAGCCAGCAAGATAAAAGCAGACAGCTCTCATTGCCTTCCTCTGGAAGGGCCTTCCAGGAGCATTGCTTACTCTTCTCTGTCTCTCTAAGTGCATGTGTGTGTAGTGCACATGTGTACAGGCACTTTCACTTGTGTTAAAGCACATATGTATGGATTCACATTGTGGATGTGCATGTGAAGCCAGACATTGACATTAAATGTCTTTCTCCTGTCCCTTTAATCACTGAAGCAGGACCTCTCACTGGACATAGAGTATATGGATTGGGCTAGGCTAGCTAGCAAGCTTACCTGGGAATGCCCTATCTCTACCTCCCAAGAGCTGGGATTATAGGTGGACTGACAACACCACTCACATTTTACTTGTGTGTTGAGGATTCACCTCCAGTCCCCACAATGTACAGCAGGTACTTTATCCAATGAACCATCTCCTCAGCCTGGATATTTACCTCTTGCACAACTGATTCCCCATACATGGAGTTTTTAAAATAGTAGAGTGAACTTCAGTAGACATGTCAACAACTTGCTGGTTACATATGCATGTTCTTCCTATGTAACTAGCCCAACAGCAAAGCTTCAAGAGGCCTTTGAGTACAGACTCTCACAAGTGATGCCCATGGGGCTTCCCTCCTTGAGCCTCAGAGTAAGGTTGCATCCTGATACCTCTTTTTTTTAAAAATATTTTTATTTTATAATTAATTTAATTTTACATATCAGCCTCGGATCCCCTGTCCTCCCTCCTCTCACTCCCCAGCCTTCTTCCCCAATCCACCATCCATCCCCACCTCCTCCAAGGCAAGATCTTTCCTGGGGAGTCAGCCCAGCCTGATATATTCAGTTAAGGCAGGTCCAGTCCCCTCCTCCCTACACCAAGGCTGAGCAAAGTGTCTCAGCATAGGCCCTAGGTTCCAAAAAGCCAGCTCATGCACCAAGGACAGGTCCTGGTCCCACCGCCTGGGTGTCTTCTAAACAGTTCAAACTAATCAACTGTCTCACTTATCCAGAGGGCCTGTTCCTGTTCCATGGAGGCTCCTCAACTATTGGTTCACAGTTCATGTGTTTCCACTAGTTTGGCTATTTGCCCCTGTGCTTTTTCCAATCATGGTCTCGATATCTCTTGCTCATATAATCCCTCCTCTCTCTTGCCAGTTGGACTCCTGGAGCTCCACCTGGGACTTGGCCGTGGATCTCTGCATCTGCTTCCATCAGTCACTGGATGAGAGTTCTATCATGACAGCTATGGTGTTTGGCAATCCTTTCACTAGAGTAGGTCAGTTCGGGCTTTTTCTTGACCATTGACAGTAGTCTATAGTAGAGGTATCTTTGTGGATATCTGGCGACCTCTCTAGCACTCTGCTTCTTCCTATTCCCATGGGGTCTTCCTTTATCATGGTATCTCTTTCCTTGTTCTCCCACTCTGTTCCTTATCCAGCAGGGACCTCCCACTCCCCTAAGCTCTCTTTCCCCTGACCCTTGCCCTCCATTACCCCCCACCCCCAGATTGCTCATGTAGATCTCATCCATTTCTCTGTCATTGGGTGATCTCTGTGTCTTTCTTAGGGTCCTCTTTACTAGGTAGCCTCCCTGGAGTTGTGAGTTACAGTCTAGTTATCCTTCGCTTTACATCTAGTATCCTCCTATGAGTGAGTACATACCATGTTTGTCTTTCTGGGTCTGGGTTACCTCACTCAGAATGATATTTTCTAGTTTCATCCATTTGCCTGCAAACCTCATGATGTCATTGTCTTTCTCTGCTGAGTAGTATTCCATTGTGTATATGTACCACATTTTATTTATCCATTCTTCAGTTGAAGGGCATCTAGGTTGTTTCCACGTTCTGGCTATTACAAATAATGCTGCTATGAACATAGTTGAGCATGTGTCCTTGTGGTATGATTGAGCATTCCTTGGGTATATACCCAAGAGTGGTATAGCTGGGTCTTGAGGGAGGTTGATTCCCAATTTTCTAAGAAAGAGCCATATTGATTTCCAAAGTGGCTGTACAAGTTTGCATTCCCACCAAGAGTATAGGTGGGTCCCCGTTGCTCCACATCCTCTCCAACATAAGCTGTCTTCAGTGTTTTTGATCTTAGCCATTCTGACAAGTGTAAGATGGTATCTCAGAGTCATTTTGATTTGCATTTCCCTGATTACTAAAGATGTTGAGCAATTCCTTAAATGTCTTTCAGCCATTTGAGCTTCTTCTGTTGAGAATTCTTACAGCAAGCCAACAGCTAACATCAAAGTAAATGGAGAGAAACTCAAAGCAATTCCACTAAAATCAGAAACAAGACAAGGCTGTCTGCTCTGTCCATACTTATTCAATATAGTACTTGAAGTTCTAGCCAGAGCAATAAGACAACATAAGGGGATATAAATTGGAAAGGAAGAAGTCAAGCTTTCACTATTTGCAGATGACATGATAGTATACATAAGTGACCCCAAAAATTCGACCAAGGAACTCATACAGCTTATCAACACCTTCAGCAATGTATCAGGATACAAGATTAACTCAAAAAAAAAGTCAGTAGCCCTCCTATATACAAATAACAAACGGGTTGATACCTCTTGTTCTGAGGCTTCCAGCTTCTTGGATGAGCAGCTCCCAGTTTCCCTTGCTCCACAGCCTGCATAAGCCATTGCAGCACTGTCCAGCCTCCAGTCCTCTGAGCCAGTCTAACGAGCTCCCTGTAATATAAACACTCTGTTGATTCTTCTAGAGAACCCCGACTAACTCAATTGATTCAGCACTTACAATACACCAACCACTACTGTACAGTTGTTCTACATATATCTTTTGTTACTCTCAGCATCTAGTCTAAGAAGTGTGATCATAATTAGAAGACTATGATGAAGATTGCAAACATACAATAATACTGAAAATGAGTGTCATCATATTCACAGCAAGCACATACAACTGATTTTATTATGGGTGTGTCCATTATCCATTTCCCCCGTTGAGAGCTTACTGTCCTTTTAAATATTCAGTGTGGAAATCATTGGAGCTCAATGTTTGTCTACCATCCTCACTTTCTGCTATGAAGTCTACTACAGAAGAGAGTAACACTGCTAAGCTCTCACTCACTGACTCCAGTCCTATCAGTAAATCCAGAGCCCGATCTCCGTTGCTCATTTCATGTACCCATGTCAACACTGGTCTGAATTTTCCTAGCATTGGACTTCTTTGCTTATTTCATAACCATATACAATAGATATGATAGTATGCATGTGTGTTAATACCATTAATGTAAAGTTTCTTTAATTTGGCACAATATTTTCGAGACTTCTATATGTTTTCAGGTATTAGCAGTTGATTGTTTTTACCCCAAAATAGTATTTCATTGTAGGAGTCTGTTTACTCACTTTAACCTTTCTCTGTCATGCAAAAAGCCAAGGGAATAGTCATTTACAATGTTGCAATAATCATATATATATATATGATTTATATAACCATATGTATATAATTCTATGATTGTATGGCTGTGTTATATGATTGGTTTACATTAACTTTTAAAATTGCCAGGCAAACTGAAAACAAAACTGTTCTATTTTATTTTTTATCAACAATATACTAGAACACATGTTGTTCCATATGCTTGCCTACTTGTTTTATTGTCATTTTAATTTTAGCCACATTAGATGACATGACCTGCATCTCTTGCTGTGATTATAACTCAGATTTCAATGTGAACTAGACTCCCTCAGTTTTCATGTATTTATGTATTCATGTATCATTCATTTAAATATCCATGCAAGCACTTCCATGATTTCAGCTTTTATCATTGAACTTTAAAGTTAAACGTGCATCTGTAAAGCTAATCTTATCTATTAAGCCTTCTAAGTGAATTATTTATCTATTTTCTCATCAGTGTCATTGAAGATCTGACACTGCCTTACTTCTGACTAAATATAATTTATTGTTTTCTTCAAGCTTTTCTTTATTTGAACTGTCTTAGAAGTATTTGCTTTTTTCAAGTTATTGTTTTCCCAAGTTTCCCAACTATTATTTTACATATTTCTCTAAAAAGATACAGTTTCAAATATGGTGTTTAATGATTTACTTCAGATTAGTACTTCTGCATGATGTCAGTTAGAGATTAAAGTTTAGTTTTTAGTACAATCTGTGGAAAAGATTAACTTCTATCCATTATGTTCTGTTGGTCACTTTGTAGAAAATAAATACACATGAGTATCTATTTCTAGATTCTTGATTCTCATAGGTTAACTGAGTCTTTGATCCTTGAGACTTTTCTACAGTGTCCTGTGCAGGAAGTCCTGAAGTGGTTTTTCAAGACAGTCTAAGTTTGCATTTTTATAGCAATTTTCAAATTAATTTTGATTCTGTACATTCCTTATGCAAGCAACAGAAGAGTTAATTATAAAAAATATTTTTCTAGCTTTCACTGAAAACTTCATATGTTGCTGTATAGAGTCCTGTTTTCTAATCTTCACATTATTACAAGCATCATTTTCTAAATATATGTGGAAATATGTATCTAAGTAGTTTTATTCTTTAACCTCATACTGTAGGGAGATGCTAAATTCATTAGCCGCTTAAAAGATTTCTGAGAATTCTCCACTTAAATAAGCATGCCTTCTTCAAATAGAGAGCTGTGTTTCTTCCTGGGCCATCGTCCCACCAGCGGCTTGCTAATACTTAGCTGTAAGAGGTCTAGGATATTTAATGCAATATTGCACAAAAATAACAAAAGCTTACTTTTCTTTGTTTCCAGTGTTTGGGGAATTCTGCATAATGGATAACTATGTTACCTACACTACTTATCTTTTATTAAATTGAAGAGATCCACTCTTGTTGCTACTTTCTGAATAACTTTAATATGATTGACAGTGTTTTGTTCCATATTTTCATGCACTTATTGAAGTGCTCATATGATTATTTTCCTTATTCTGATAATATGAAAAACTGCATTAAGTTTGAACATTAAAATGACCTTTAATTTCTGAAATAAACTCCATTTGTTCATGATTTACTATCAGGAATGGATTCAATTTCTGAACACTTCATAAAGTCTACATTCCTAAGAGTGCCAACTTGTGATTTTCTACTTGTAAAATAATTTTTTATTTTTAGGAGAATTATTTCTTTTTTACAAAACAGTTAAGATGTTATTAACATTTTGCAATCTTCTGAGTTTATTTAAGATTAGTACCCACTAAAAGCTTAATGGAATTCACCAATGAATATGTAAGGATATCTGTGTACACAGATGTTTGTGCATATGTGTGTATATGTGTGTATTTGTGTATGTATGTGTTGTGGTGTGTTAGGATGTTTGTTGGGCAATGTGTATGTGTTAGTGTATGTTAGGTTGTGTGCATGGGAATGTATGTACTAGTTTGTGTGTTGTGTGTATTGTATTGAGGTGTGTGTATATTGAGCTGTATGTGTGAGTATGCGTTGTCATACCTGTGTTGATGTGCATGAAAGTGGTACTATAGATTTCAATATGTTTTGTTTGTTTGTTTGTTTGTTTTGAGACAGGATTTCTCTGTGTAGCTTTGGTGCCTGTCCTGGAACTCACTCTGTAGACCAGGCTGGCCTTGAACTCACAGAGACCCCCTGCCTCTGCCTCCTGTGTGCTGGAATTAGAGATGTGCACCACCAGCTCAATAAATTTCTTACCATGTTATTTTATAATTTTTTAATGTCTATGGGACTTTCACTTCTGATGCTGGTCATTAGCCTTTGTTTTGTTTTTGTTTTTTCTTAATTCTTCAACAGTATCTTAGGGATTTGTCCAATTTTTTTGTTGATATTTTCTAAAGACTAATTTTGGTTTTGTCCATTTTCTTTCTTATTTAGTTTTTTTCCAGTTCTACATTTATTCATGTTGCTTAGGATTTGCTCTGCTCTTATCTCCTCCAGCTGTCAAAATGAACCAGAATGGGTGGATTTTAGGCATCTCTTCTTGCTATAGGAGTTGAAAACCACAGATCATTTTCTGTACATTAGGATCCTGAATATCTCCCCAATGTGGTAAGGGCAGGGTTACCAGCAGTCTACACTGGAGTGTTAACTGGTGTTGTCATTATGCTGGTCCTATTCAGGCAAATGAATTGTTGAGATTTTATGTATACAGATTCCCTGTCCTATACAGAAGACACAGCAAACATCCAGCTTTTCTGGCTCTTACAGACTCAGAAAATACATGCCATGGGATTTCCATCGTATTGAGAGTATTCAGGGCTAGTTGGTAAACTAACATATGATCTCCCAATAGATATATATGAACATTTGAAAAGTCAAAGGTGTTGTTCTTTATTGGTCTTTTCTTTTGTCTAGTTCAGTGGTTCTCAATCTTCCTAATGCTGTGACTCTTTAATATATTTGCTCATGTTGTGGTGACCTCCAACCATAAAATTATTTCATCTCTACTTCATAACTGTAATTTTGCTACTGTTATGATCATAATGTAAATATCTGATTTGCAGTATATCTTACATCTGACCCCTGTAAAGGATCATTTGACCCCCCCAAAGGGGTCATGACCCACAGAGTAAGAACCACAGGTCTAGTTATTGTGTCAAAGGTGAGAAAGTGTTGTTAACTTTCTCATCTGTGACTGAGCAGTTGCCTAGAGATCTCATGAATTGTGACTCTGTTTTATGAATTTAAAAGTTCTTATTAGCCGGGCAGTGGTGGCGCATGCCTTTAATCCCAGCACTCGGGAGGCAGAGCCAGGCGGATCTCTGTGAGTTCGAGGCCAGCCTGGGCTACCAAGTGAGTTCCAGGAGAGGCGCAAAGCTACACAGAGTAACCCTGTCTCGAAAAACCAAAAAAAAAAAAAAAAAAAAAAAAAAAAAAAGTTCTTATTAACACTGGATTAAATCCTTTTCCACTTATGTCTACAGATTACACATCAGACATTATGGCCACTAAATAGTTAATGAGTAGAACATTAAACCTGTTACATTCTATGGACTTTCTGATTTCAAAACATGAAAAATGATTACTGAAAGTACTCTTGTTAGAAATATTCAGGCTTATATTAAAAGTTTAAACATAATTTTTAAGTGTAAAATGTGAATAAAACATTGATTTTCCTTATTACAGCTTGTATGATCTTGTGAAATATTATTGTCAGGAATCATCTGAAAATCAAAACAAGCATATGTGATGTGATGTTCACGTTTTAATGGATCTAAATTTTTGAAATAGTAAATAACATCAGCATCTCCCTCACACGTACCATTATGTTGAGTGAACTAGATATTTTAAAAGAAATTAGCAATAACAATATGACCACCACATCTTTTCTTTCAGAGTGTTCGAGTCATTTGACTTTTGAGTAGGTAGGGACATTGTCTACGAGAGACAGAGGAAGTTGCGATGTTTAGTAGGTCATCTACAAATCTTGACACATTTTTGGTGTTAGTAGTGTAGGAGGAATACAAAGAGTAATTCTGATATGTGTGGCTCATGAGAATCCTAGTTTCAATTATTCATTTATTCAAGAAATATGTATTAATTTTCTAGCATGACAGACAATGATAACCAAAATCAAATCGTTATTTGCCTCAAACTTGTACTCCAGTTGTGAGGGGCTGAAGAAGTCAAAAGTCATAAAGAAGGTTGACCATATGAGTCAGAGAGTAAAGGCTCTTACAGCCCAGGCTGATGACCTGAGCTCTATTTCTGGCTCCAACATAGTGGGAAGAGAGAGTCAACTGCATGGCACATGCATGGTCACACACAAATGAAAAAATGTAAAAAAATTAAATAATTAAAATCCATTTTGCTGAGTTTGCTTCTTTGATACATATGCAGCATAAAATGGCAGAATATGTTCAGGACCTTTCCAGAAGTTGTTGGAACTCCTATCCTAATCCAAAGCCAAACTTCATTTTCTGTTTTTTATGAAACTCAAGTCAGCAACTCCAACAGCAATTTTTAAAATGAAACATTCTAACAAAATGTAATCTAATATAGGCCAATTTGATACATACTGAGGAAAGACTAAGGAAACATTAAACATCTTTGTTTTCTGCAATTATGACATTTCTACATGAGCAGAAAACTCCACATAGACAGTAAAGCCAGTGCAATTTGTAACCTGTGTGGAGTGTTCTGACAGCATTTGTTGGTTTGTGGGGCTTACCAGCATGCACAATGCAAAGTGCATGTTTGAAGTCCCACAATGCAACACAAGTGAGCATTGCCAGAAACATCAGGGATTTGACAACTACTTAATTTCAATTAATTTTTGGTCACCACTAATTCTGAAACCTTTTGTTGTTGCTAATGTTATGTTCCTGCTCCTTTTGAATATGGTCCTTCTACAGAGTCATGTCCCATGTCCCACAGTCTAAGAAGCTGGAGTTTTGAGGAAACTGTAGACATGTATTTCATTGATTGAAAATTTGCTCACCATTTCCTGGTATCTGTCTCCTCCCTGATACCCATTTCCATCATTCATGCTTTCTTGAGGACACTTTTCAGAACTATACTGCAGGCTGGGATTGCCAGAGGGCCTTGAAAAACAACTGATCCCTGGTTCATTCTCTCCCATCTACTAAATCTTGGGAGATGCTGCAAGATTTGGAAGTCCCCCAAGCAATTGCTTGGTTCAGCAGAGTTGGAATTTGGAAAGAAATATGATTCCCAGTGTCTTCCAACTTGAGATGCAGGGAAGAGAAAAATAAAACAACAACAACAAAACAAACAAACAAACAAAAAATAATAGAGGATACAAAATGCCAAAAAAGTAAGTTATGAAATCATAAGGAACAAAATTCCTAGGAAGATTCCTAGCTTTTTTAAAAGAGAAACTTTTGACAGTTAATATAATCTATCTGAGAAGACCTGTAGGAAATGCTTTCAATTTAAATACTTAAAAAAATGCAAAATTAAAAAAATTATATCACACATTCCAACAGCACCCATTTCACCCAGGTCTTACTAAAATGTCTTTTTTAAAAAAAAATAAGCTTACTATTCAGCTCATTACTTTTCACAATAAAAATAGCACTTAGAGGAGCCTCCTGTGTAGTTTTCAAACTTTTATACTCTCTCTACTAGTTTCAGTAAAATGACTCTGAAGTGTCCTGGTTAAGGAATGGGACTCACATGTAATTGACATACTGTCACCAAGGGAACTGCCTGCTAAGCATTTAGTTATCCTGCAATTCAATGCCTAACCATAACTACCATTTCTGGATGCCCCTCATCACTCCATCTGCTAAGGTGAGAGGTGGTCCCTGAAGTAATAGGTATGAGGGGCTGGTCTTTACAGATGGGGAATTTACAATCTCAATCTCTGGGGGCTGGAGAGATGGCTCACTGGTGCTGCTCTTGAAGAGGACACAGATTTGGTTTCAGTACACAAATGGCAGTTCACTGCTATCTTTATCTCTAGTTCCAGGGAATCTGATGCCCTCTTCTGGTCTTGGGCACCAGGCATCTCTGTGGCACACATACACATAGGCGAGCAAAACATGGGGACACATAACAATAAGTAATCTTTTAAAATAAAATCTCATGATTATGTATTCACTTATGTGTTACCTAGTTGCAAAAAGATTGTTGAGCTGTGTGTAATTGGGATAAGTCAATTTATATCCATCCCAAGAAGTATCTAATTTAAAGATTTGCTGCCATTTTATCTTTTTGGAAAAAAAAAAAAAAAGATTGTATCTGAGTGCCTCTATGACAAAGTGGGAATACCTAAAGTTACTGTTCAACTAAATGATTCATGAATCATTGTATAAATTTGGGTATATTTAATTGCTAATGTTATCATATATATATGATATATATATATATATATCATATATATATATGGAGAGAAAGAGAGAGAGAGAGAGAGAGAGGGCAGTTGAGAGATGGAAATTGTGATTTCAAATTTCACTGGACAGAAAATTATTTTGTAGAACGGTTTAAATTATTTCCCTTTTATTAGGCAATGGAAAAAGTATATGAGTTCTCACCATGTAGCTTTGCATGCATCTTTTTTTCTTCAGTGTGGGGCCATGCTATGAGCATTTTTATATTTCTTCCTTCTCTTTTTGGGAAGCATTTCAGACACACAAATAAACAAACCATCGTTCATTTTAACCTAATTACTTTAGATAAGTTTGTTTCCACAATTTTGCCACAGTGAACACTGTAATAAATGTCTTTGCCCGGAATCCTTTGTCTGTATCATTCATCATTTCATTAGGAGAGCCGCCTCAGCTGAGAGGGATGCTGGGGACAGTGGGGACAATCAAGGCTGCCATTGTCTGAAGGTCTCAAAGTCTGGTACAGTGCTTTGCAGAAAAGTTGTATGAACTCAACTGCTCTGTAGCGGGCCTGAGTGTGTCCATCACACTGCCCATGCTAACATAGACTAGTTGACATAGGATACTATTAATTACATCTTCCAACTATGTTTTTACCACCTCTCTCATTAATTATTTGTGATTCATCATAAATAAAACTAATTTTATAACTTCATGTATGTTTATAAAAGACAAGTGACAGTAGACTGCTCCGTTACTTCTTTGAATTCCAAGGACTGAATAAAATTTTTTTAATTAAGAAATGCAAATGAACATCTTTTCTGTTGTGTGATGGCCCTTTTCAAAGTGGAAGAGAAGGAAAGTGACATCTGTGGATGTTAGCTCTGTATTCTTTGTCATTTCAGAGTTTTGTTGTTTTATTGACAAGAAAATGGATTTCAGAAACTTTAAGGATTTCCGTGACTGTTGGCAACAGTGTGATTCAACTGTAACTTTGCCTTGAAAATCTTGTTACAGAATTGTAAATAAAAAATTCTATTCTTATTTTGGTAATAAGAGATGGAAATTGTGGAGGTGATTGCCTTCTCAAAACATCATCTTCTTAGAAATATGATAATGAAAAGAGAATGCAGTGATGAATTCATTTCCTGAACTTTACCTAAAGTATTTGAGAATTTCATACATTTGTATCATTTCTGTACCTCCCTCTCATCCTCCAGCTTCTCCTGTGCTTCCCCAACCCTGAGCTTCAGGTTCTGTTGGTCAAAGATCATTTTAGAGTTGAGGGGATAATATTTGGGAATTTGGGATATCATCACTGAAAAACTGCCTTTCTATCCCTCAGCAGCCATTAACTGGCCGTAGCTCTTCAATTGTGGACCCTTGATCTGAACCCTTATGTCTGAGTATAAAGCTTAGAGTAAACTTATAAGCCAGACAAGTAGGAAGGGATCTTTGGAGGAGGTATGTAGAAGGAACTCTAGAGAGTGGGACAGCAGGACACAGGGTCTTTGAAGGGGAAATGGGAAAGTGTATATGTGTGGGGGTACTTCCCTGGGAAGAGGGAAGGAGGGAGGGTAAAACAGAGAGAGCAAGTGTGAAGGGGGGATAAATAACACTAAGGATGTTTGGAGAAAACCATAGGGAAACCCATCAATTTATAAACTTACTCAAAAATGCACACACACACACAATGCTGCTTTCATGTTCAGCTCTTCAAATTAGTATGAATAGACACTAAAATAAATGAGCAATTTTCAAAACCATTTGCAAAACCTCTCTGTCAAGCCAACCAGGGCATTATTGTAAGCTAGAACTCAGCAGAGATCAGGACCCCCTTCTCTTGGCTGGTCCTGAACACTGGGGTGATCCTTCTACATTGGGGTTATGCTTGCTAATGCCAGGTTGTTCCTGCCTTGCTGATCTTAACCAGCCAAGATCCACACTGTTCTTATAAGACAAAGCCTTTCTTTTGTAGTTCGCTAAGTCAGTGTTACAAAATGTGTCTGCTAACACTCAGAAGCCCTACATCTGTCTATGTACATAGCTTAGAATGCAGGATAGAAGATTAAAAAGCAAAAACTCTTTTTCTTCAGCTAAACTGTTACCAGTAACAGATCCAAAATTACTACTTTACCCAATTTCTTGGATGTCTTTGCCCCCCAGGCTAAAAGAATTCATTAAAGCACAGACCGAGGAACCCCAAAGAAGTGCTAAATTCAAGGTCCTGTGCTTGAAGAGAAGAGCTGTCTACTTAACTAAGGTGTCATTGCCTGGACTGCCAGGTGTTCCTTAGAAGTCACCTATATGAGTATTGATCCATCTAAGCCTCATGCAACTTGACAAGATAATGTGGCCGTAGCAGCTCCAGGCAAAAAAGATGTCTGAGGACTTGTTTATGCTTCAGCCCAGCCCAGGGTGCGGGCTTTGTTCCTAGAGTGGGGAGGACCCAGGGTACAAGTTGTTACTTGTGGAACGTTTATCTTGTAGTCAGTTGTTGTTAATTATTTAGATATACGGATCAGAAATGTGTTGAAGCTACCAGAGATTTTCAAGCTCTCTTCACCTCCAAAACACAGGTTAAAATATTTAGATACAACAGGATCGCCTTCAGAACTGGAGGCCTAGTGTGCAGTGGTTTCTTCACATTTGTTCTTTAATTATAAAGACACATGGATATACAAAGCTATCTAAGCTGGAGATAAAAGCATAGTCACACATACATTTGTGCATTTAAATAGTTTTCCGCTGGGATCTATAAATGGATTAGAGTTGTTCCTGAATAGGATTGGTGGTTTTTCTTCCTGTTGGATAGCTCCTAGTGAGAAACACAGCATATAATATGACTTACCCACTGTCTTAAAATTCCCCTATCTTACAAACGCAAAAGAATAAAAATGATTTCACAACTGACACAAAAGTGAGAGACAGGTCTGATGATTGGATTTTGCTATTTAAAAAAAAACGTAAAGGTGTAGCCAGCACATTCCATTTCTCAAGAGAAGCCTGGCGAGCCCTCAAAGCAGCAGATAGAATGCCCTTGGTGCACACCCCACAAGAAAGACGTACAGAGTCACTACTTTGCTATGAAATCAGAACAGACTGAATGTTTGCTCTCAAAAGCCTGGTGAAAAGACTTCAAATAAAACAAAAATAGAGTAATTTCACGTTTCACAACAAGAGGTGGACACATGCTGACAGAAGCTGTCAGGAGCCTCTGGATTGACTGGTAGCCAAAGCCCAGGAGAAATCCAAACATCTGATGGCCCGGGTCTGAGAAAGACACTGGAAATGCACATGATTTTGAGTAATTATCAGGATTTAATACAGAGCAAAGAAAGTGACTAAAACAATTATGATTTTAGCATCTTGTGTGATTCTCTGCGTTATCATTGATGGTTTTTTGCAGTGCTCTTGCTCCAAAGGAAAAGTCATGACACATGACAGAATCCACTAACAAGAGTTTTATCAAGACAAAGAGAAAGGGATAGATGTGATCAGGGCTGTGGAAGGACATGTGCGAGAAAGAGACCGGGGAACATGGGACTGCCTTATAAAGGCCAGGATGAACCTGTGCACACAGGCCCATGTGGCTATTCCACGCACGCACATAGATCACGTGGTCACATCCACGCGGCTATGTGACCACGGTAACCATGGGGCATGGGTCACGCAGGATGTATGACCTGGAAATTACTAAGCAGAGATGACTAAGTGTCCTGCTGGGCATGCACGACCATGGTGGCATGGTTGGAACTCCTATCAGTCATGGCTTGTTCTGTTCTCATGAGGTCACTTGATAGATCCAAATCCATGATGACTTTTTAGGGTTGTTGAGCAGTTGAACTTGAAGATTTAAGAAGTCCTCATAAGTCTAAGCCCTCCATGTCATTTGGGCTCTCAAAAGCAATAACTAGTTTCCAATAAAGGGCATTCTAGTAACTAGGGATTTCTCAAGCCTCTGGGGTTATTTGCTTGCTAATATTCATATTCATAGAATAAGCAAAGGAAGGCATCGATTCTCTGGGAAGACATAATAATAATTGTATCTGAGATTTCTCTTTATGCTAGTCTCAGAAGCAGGACAAGGCAAGAAGGGACAGAAAACTAGCAAAAAATATACCCTATGCTTGTCTGTAGCTTCCTAGGGGTCCCATGGAGACTGAAGCTAAAACTCATCTAGAGTTGGTCCAACTGTAAGGAACACTGGGCACATATCACTTATCACCAGCCCATCAGTTGCCAGCTGAGATCTGTTCCAGGCAGAAAAGGAGTGTTGGGGGTGGGTGGGGCTTCTGGAGACATAATTCAGTGTAGTTCTTCAGAGAAAGAGGCCACTTTGAGTTACTAACAGGCAGCCCTCAAAGATGAACCTAAGGAACAGAATTTCTAGGGAAAGGGCTTGGAGAAAGGAAGGGGTAAGGAAGCTTCCTGAAGAACGGTAACAGATAAACTGTACACTAGTAATATCCTTGTCAAATAAAGCCATGTGGCAAAGACATGGTTCCCTGACAAAACCTTATGGAAAGCTATCTCATGATGTGTTTATTCCTCAAATACTAGCCTGTAATATCATCTAGTCTAGAGCAATACAAAGTTTTATGTTTTGATATTGTCAATTCTGTCCTCTCTTAGGTAATGCAAATCATATACATCAATGATCCTCCCAAAAATGAACATTCAATTAATTATGTGGTAGAGTCATCAAATTGAAAAAATGATTTCAGAAAGTTGATAAAAAAATATAACCACTAGGAGGGAGTAAAAATAAATGCACTTTTCAAAAATCTGATAATGATCCATCTCAAGTCAGGTTCATATTGTACAAAGTGAGGAAATCTTTCTAAAATGAAACTCTAATAATAAAATTCAGCATTTTAATTGATCTAAGTGTACACATTGTAAGTGATGCCAATCCATGTATTCCGGTATCCACCTTTAATTCTGAACTACAATGCAAGATTGCCAAGATCTATATAAATCACATTGTCTGTGGCAATGACTTTTCTTTAGCTTCACCCAAAGATCAATAGCAACATAACCTTGAACCAGGAGTCAGCTACATTCTTTCTCAGATATTCCATTCATTTGATAGGAACAGTCTTCACAGGCTACAAATTTCCATGTTTTTTTTTTCTTGTGCAAAATCAACCCCCTTGTGCTTCATTTCGATCTATGACACTTGGCCAGTGATCTAGTTCACAAATATGTAATCAGTATAGTATGCAAACAAGAATATTGAAAAAAACAATCTCATGCTTTCCAACAACTGTGGCTGAATTTAATACAATGATTGAAATATACAGATCCATTTGTTTATGTAAATTTACAAACATATAGACAAGTTTGTGATGATGAGTATATTTTGACATTATTAAGCACTAAAGCTGTTTGGATTTTGTTTTTTCTTTCATTTTCTCATCTCTGGATTAAACTCTCATTATGCCCCAGTGCTGTGGGTCTCTAGAACCCACTTTGACTAGAATGTCTTTAGCTACAGATGTTGTTTTCTCTAGAGAATGCCACCACGTGATTACTTATTTAGACAATCATATTGGTGACTGTCTTAGTTAGGGTTTCTATTTCTGTGAAGAGACACCATGACCATGGCAACTCTTATAAAAAAAAAAAAAAAGACATTTAATTGTGGTGGCTCACAGTTTCAGAGTTTTAGTCCATTATCATCATGGTAGGACATGGCAGCATGCAGGCAGATGTGGTGCTAGAGAAGGAACTGAGAGTTAGTACATCTTGACCCACAGGAAATAGTCACACCGAGCAAAGCTCAAGCTAAGGAGACCTCCAAGCCTAAACCTGTCTCCACAGTGACACTCTTCCTCCAACAAAGCCACACCTACTCCAACAAAGCCACACCTCCTAATGGTTCCACTCCCTTTGGGGGCTATTTTCTTTCAAACCACCACAGTAACTATTTTGTTCACTAAAGAAACTTCACCATCAGTCAAATTCAGTTTTCAGTTAGACACCTGGCTATCAAATTTAAGGAAAGATGGATACAAAGGAAAATAAGAAACAACCTGATAATGTGGTCAATTGGATTATTTGAGAACAGTGCAATTCTCAATATTTCTTTCCAATATTCTGTGTATTATTATCTTTCTACTTAAGGATCTTAAAACATTTTTGTTCCAGACATCCACTGTGAAATCAAAATTAAAAATAAATCTTCAGTTAACTGTGATTCCATTAACATTGTGAAATGTACAATATTTCCAGAGTGAATTTTTGTTCTGTCTTTCCCTGAAGCTGATTAAAGCTTCCCACCCCTCTCCAGGTGTAGCAGAAGGTGTGTAATGACAAGCAAATGGACTCTTGGATGCCAATAACCTGTAGGTGTGCATGAAACAATACATAGTATCACTAGGAAATTTGTGTTTATCTCCATAGCAGTGAGTCCAGCTCAAGGTCCGGCTCAAAGCCTCTGGTTTCCGGTACACTATCTTTACCGGGTCCTCATCGAAACTCCTCTTGGATATTCTGTTGTTGCACTGAGTCATGGAGATCCTGTAGTCCCTTCATACATTCCAGCAGGTCACAAATGGGCAATTTTTAGCATGGGTCAACCCAAGGCCCAGGTTGTCTGTCTTGGTGGTAGTTGAGCTGGTCGGTGTGGGCCATTAGGACTACACCCTCAGGTGAGGAGCAGAGCCAGCTCTTGTCGGCTCATGCCATTAGGGCCAGCTCGCCCATGCCTGTGGTGAGTGGTCGAGCCATCTTTCCTGAACATTGGGATTGGGGTCAGCTCTCAGCAGCACCAGCTCCCCTGCTGCAGTATCCAGCAAAGGGCAGGGCCAGCTATCCCAGGGCCAGTAAGAGACAGGGCTGGCTCAGCATGGCTCTCAGATTTCAACATGCATAGTTCCTATGATCCCTGTGGTAACACAAGACATAGACATCAGTCTGGATCCTTGCTGTTGCTGGGCTATGCACCCAGACATGACCCATAGCAGCATCCTGGGCCTGGCCCCATATGACTGTGTAAGCCACTTGGAATGGCATGGTCTGTAGCTAGAGTTTTCTCCAGTCCTGCCTGGCCCACGGTCTGGACAAATCTCTCTCACCCACCAGTCCCGCAGCTGCTTAGATCCAACCAAATAAACACACAGAGACTCATATTGTTTACAGACTGTATGGCCACAGCAGGCTTCTTGTTATCTAGTTCTTATATCTTAAATTAACCCATTTCTATTAGTTTATAAGTTGCCATGTGGCTCGTGGCTTACCAGTACCTTACATCTTGCTTATTATGGCAGCGTCTGGCAGCGTCTCTCTGACTCAGCCTTCCTGTTCCCAGAATTATCCTCTCTCCTTGTCCTGCCTATACTTCCTGCCTGGCTACTAGCCAATCAGCATTTAATTTATACAGAGAGATAAACATAGCAATGGTCCCTGTGGCAGTGAGGTTCTTGGACACCAACATGGCCACAGGTGGTACCCCAGAACCCTGGCACTGGCACTGCTTTTAATGGTATCAGGATCCATAGACATCAACACAGACCTTGGCTGCAGTAGGGCCACAGATCCAGACATGTCCCACAGCAGCATCCCTGGCCTAGAAAACACCTTGGCCCCAGTGACAGCACAGATCTCAGCACCAGAGTGGCCAAAGAATGCAGCCTAGAGCCTAAGTACACATGTGGCCTTTGTTGGTACCACAGGCCACAGGTCTCATTTCTTTGAGTTGCTTCTAGTCAAGTGACACAATCACTCAGTGTCCTCCTCTCCTGTCATTGTTGACACTAAGGAGCATACTTCTTCCAGGAATTTTTTATAAATATCTATTTATTTGTTCATTTAGTGTGCCTTTGTGAGTGTGCATGTGCGTGTGCGTGTGTGTGTGTGTGTGTGTGTGTGTGTGTGTGTGTGTGTGTGTGTGTGTGTGTGTGTACTGTGCCAGGGCAGGGCTTTAAAGGTGAGAGGATAATTTCATATAGATTCTGGAAATCAACCTCAGATCACCAGGCTTGGCAGCAGGTGGGGTTACCTGCTGTTCCATTTTCCTGGCCCAGCACTGATGGTTTTAAAATCGAAACATCAATATGTCCTGAAAAACTTTGAAGATGAACTACATCTTGCAGTATCTAATATTCAGTCAAGATGCCATTTGTGTGTGTAAAGATGAGCAAGCACGCCCATGTCATTAACATGCCCATTTTGTCTTTACCAAATTATAAAAATACACATATACCAAAGAACTGGTTTAAAGTAAATTTCTTTATGATTTAATGCCAGCAAACGTTTAATTGTGTCCATTTCATATACCATATGTCTCAGGTCATATTAAAATTCCTTGGATGGAAAGGACTGAATGGAAAAAGTTTAAACAGCCCCACTCTAGATCAGGTACTGGTTGATCACAGTTGTTCAGTGAAAGGCCAGAAGGAAAGGGCCTCCCCACTGCTGAGAAGAACACACTCTACTCCACCTGCAGACCTTTCCAGGTGCCTCCTTTGGTACTTTTCACTGTCTTTTCTACAGAAAATTGTGAACAAATTCTTCTTTGTTTCCGCATCTCTACAAAGATGTCTACATCTTTTCCAACTATGTAAATTGACTTTTAAATTACTCTAGCTCCTGAGATAGAGTTTTCTTGTGATTATTATCAATAGGTAAATATAAAGACAGCTAATTGTCCCTCAGTACTTGCAAAAGAAAACATACCTGGTGTAGCTTTACTGTAGCCTGTGTGATTTGTGACTTCTGTGTGGTGATATTTTATCTGTGTACCCAATAAAGCTTATCTGGGGATCAGAGGAAAAAGCCAGCCACTATAGTAAACATAGAGGTCAGGCAGTGGTAGCACATGCCTTTAATCCTAGCATTCGGGAGGCAGAGATCCATCTGGATCTCTGTGAGTTCAAGGCCAATCTGGGAACAGAGCCAGGTGTGGTGGCACATGCCTTTAATTCTTTTTTTTTTTTTTTTTTTTTTTTTTGGTTTTTCGAGACAGGGTTTCTCTGTGTAGCTTTGCGCCTTTCCTGGGACTCACTTGGTAGCCCAGGCTGGCCTCGAACTCACAGAGATCCACCTGGCTCTGCCTCCCGAGTGCTGGGATTAAAGGCGTGCGCCACCACTGCCCGGCTATGCCTTTAATTCTTTTTTTTTTTTTTTATTTTTATTTTGCAATACAATTAAGTTCTACATACCGGCACAGATTCCCTTGTTCTCCCCCCTCCTGCCCCCCTCACCTTCCCCCCAGCCTGCCCCCCATTCCAATCTCCTCCAGGGCAAAGCCTTCCCCACAGACTGAGATCAACCTGGTGGACTCAGTCCAGGTAGGTCCAGTCCCCTCCTCCCAGGCCGAGCCAAGGGACCCTGCATAGGCCCCAGGTTTCAAACAGCCAACTCATGCAATGAGCACAGGACCCGGTGCCACTGCCTGGATGCCTCCCAAACAGATCAGGCCAATCAACTGTCTCACCCACTCAGAGGGCCTGATCTAGTTGGTGACCCCTCAGCCATTGGTTCATATTTCATGTGTTTCCGTTTGTTTGGCTATTTGTCTCTGTGCTTTATCCGACCTTGGTCTCAACAATTCTCTCTCATATAAACCCTCCTCATTCTCGCTAATTGGACTCCCAGAGATCCACCTGGGGCCTAGTCATGGATCTCTGCATCCAGATCCCTCATTAGTTGGATGAGGTTTCTAGCACGACAATTAGGGTGTTTGGCCATCCCATCACCAGAGTAGGTCAGTTTGGACTGTCTCTCGACCATTGCCAGCAGTCTATTGTGGGGATATCTTTGTGGATTTCTGTGGGCCTCTATAGCACTTTGCTTCTTCCTATTCTCATGTGGTCTTCATTTACCATGGTCTCCTATTCCTTGTTCTCCCTCTCTGTTGTTGATCCAGCTGGGATCTCCCACTCACCCAAGCTCTCTTTCCCTCGACCCTCGCCCTTCACTACCCCCACTCATGTCCAGGCTGTTCATGTAGATCTCATTCCATTTCTCTGTCATTGGGCGATCCCTGTGTCTTTCTTGGGGTCCTGTTTTCCAGGTAGCCTGCCTGGTGATGTGAGTAGCAGTCCAGTCATCCTTGTTCCACATCTAGTATCCTGTTATGAGTGAGTACATACCATGTTTGTCTTTCTGAGTCTGGGATACCTCACTCAGGATGATTTTTTCTAGGTCCATCCATTTGTCTGCAAACCTCATGATGTCATTCACCACCGCCGTATGCCTTTAATTCTAACACTAGTTAACCATAAAGGTCTGGAGGTCTGGACAGACAGACAAGAAGTGACAGAGCTGGGCAGGAAGAGAAAGTAATGTAACTGGGTGGAGAGAGGAAGTGAGACGGCAGAACAGAAAGACATATAGGCGTGGATATACAGGAAGTAAGTCTCTTTGGAGGCTGAGGAGTCGATAAGGTGAGGTTGGCTGTGGTTTGTCCTATTCCTCTGATCTCTCGGTTTTCATCCCAATATCTGGCTCCCAGTTTTTTATTAAATAAGACTGTTTAGCAATTTATTTTACACTTCTGGCAACTTCTCTTTTTTCTGTTCTCTTCCTTCTTTTTTAATGAGACAGCTTTATTGAAACATAACTCATAGTCTATAACAGCTATATATTTGGAGTATATAGTATGTAAAATATGAGCATTATGCCTTAGTATATTCAGCATATGTTAATACAGTCACAGATACAGAAGTCACTGCAGATAATTATAGAGCATTTCATCATATCAGGAAATCCCTCTCCTGTCCCTTATCTATCAATCCATTTTTCTTAGGTAACTGTGATTAAAAACTTTACTTGTCTGGATATTTCATATTCATAGGTCTATATGATATTTGTCTTGTTTTGTTCAGCATGGTGTCTTTGAAAGTGATCTATGGCCAGGCGGTGGTGGTGCATGCCTTTAATCCCAGCACTCGGGAGGCAGAGCCAGGTGGATCTCTGTGAGTTCGAGGCCAGCCTGGTCTACAAAGTGAGTTCCAGGAAAGGTGTAGAGCTACACAGAGAAACCCTGTCTCAAAAAATAAAAAAATAAATAAATAAATAAATAAAAAAAAAAAGAAAGTGATCCATGTTGTGATATGTGTGATATGTGTTAGTACTGTGTTCTTTGACTGAGTAATATCTCATTGTTTGGATGTACAACACTTCGCTTATCCGTTTATCCTCTTGTGGCTATTTAGTTCGTTGAGTCTTGTAGCTACTGTAATGCTGCTAGGAAGACTCTTGTATTCCTTATTGTGCATTAACTTGTCTTGCCATGCATTTTGACTATGTGCTTGGGGGTGGAGTTCCCAGGTAAGTGATGAAGAACTGCTTGTCTTCTGGAACAGCTGCTCTGGCAAGTCCACCTTTGCCAATCATTCCCAGTGCCTTTGGCTCCTTTCATCTCAATGGTGAGCCTGGAAGACAGGAACGGTGGAGGGAGAGCCAAGGCTTCCAGCTTTCCGATGAGCATGAAGTGAAGTCAGTGGGATTTACACAGGGAGACTGGCACTGTCCAAATGCAGATTCAACAGCGTGTCATTGACACAATGGGAAAATTCACACATGAATCTATGAGCACAAGTTTTATGGCCAGCTCTCTGTTCCTATTGGTAAGTAAAGTAGAAGAAGGTTCAATTTAGGATAGACATCCTAAATGAAGGATGGGGGTAGACTCAAGCAGTGGAGACCCTACTAATAATTATAAAAAGGCCATAGTAGGATTATATTTCTGAAAGGGAGAGAGAGGGGGAGGGAGGGGGAGAAAAGGTGGAAGGAAAGGGGAGGGGAGCAAAGGAAAGGAAAGAGGGAGGGAGGGAGGGAGGGAGGGAGGGAAGGAGAGAGAGAGAGAGAGAGAGAGAGAGAGAGAGAGAGAGAGAGAGAGAGAGAGAGCGAGCTTATTCTGGACAAAGCATACTGTGGAAGCCTTTAAGCTCTGCACACAGCCCAATTTTCTTATTTTCCAAATATATTTCTGTGTGAAAGCAAAGGATGCCATGGTTGAATCTTACCTTAGTTGCCATTTGCTTAAATGAATTTTTCCCTTAAATAAATACTTGTTTACTTAAGAACAAGTGAGTCCTACTCTTCTTTCTCCTGACTTCTCCTCACAGGCGTGCTCTCAAACTTAGAAGATCTTTTTTCATCCTAAAAAACAAAGAGGAAGAGGAAGAAGAAACAAACATTGATGACCTATCTGTGAAGATCACCGAAATGGTAGAAGGTTATCTTAAGAGACTGTGACACAGAGAGCAGAATATAAAATGGAGTTCACCCCTGTGGTGATATATTGTGTACCCTAATACAATTTGCCTGAAAATCAGAGGACAGAAGAAGCCACTAGATTAAACATAGATGCCAGGCAGTGGTGGCACACACCTTTAATCCCAGCACTTGGGAGGCAGAGATCCATCCGGATCTCTGTGAGTTCAAAGCCACCCTGGACTACATGAGTTTGATTCAGTCTAGGAGAGAAACAGAGCCAGGCGGTGGTGGCACACACCTTTAATTCCAGTACTGAGAAGCACACATGCCTTTAATCCCAACATTTGCGATCTCATTCCTTTGCTTGGGAAGTCACATGCCTTTAATCTTGGCACTAGGAAGAAAGAGATGGCTGGATGGAGAAAGTTATACAAGGCATGAGGAGACAGGAACTAAAGGCTTTTTTGGGTGGAGCCTTTCGGATGAAGACTCAGAGGATTTCAGTCAGAGGATTTGTAGAGCTGGTGAGGTGAGATGTGGCAGTGGCTTGTTCCTTTGTCTCTCTGATCTTTCAGCATTTACCCCAATATCTGGCTCCAGGTTTTTTATTTATTAGACCATTTACCAGTTTGTGTTATACACCCCACAGTTGAATGTTGCTTTTGCAATTGACTTTAGAAATGTAATCCACTCCAGCCTTCTTGTTGTTAAATTGAGAGTGTAAATGAAGTGATCCATACATGTCCACACAGCTGGCAGATGTCACAGTCCTCAGTCTCCATCGTATGTCCCTGTATTATTAATAGTAAGCTGAAAATTCAAAAGCACCTCCTTGGAACACCAGCACACGGGCATTGGGAGATTTGGAAAACCCCAAGGATTCTAGGATCCATACTGGAACCAGGCTTGGGGTGTGGCAAAGCGAAAGTGGATGGCCTCCAAGCTGGTCCTCAGAGCAGTATCACCACTTGGCATCCTCTTGCCTTCACGGGAGAGAGATCCCAAGTTTACTTCACACAAAGTACCAGTGAATGAGTCAAAGTCCCGTCCAGGTAATAAAAGGTGCGGTTTTCATTAGGAATAGAAGTCTCCTGTCTATCAAGAGTACAATCACAATGCCAAATGCCCTACAATGTACCACGAGTTTTGATTTCAGGTTTTCTCCCCTACACAACAAAGAAAACAAATCTCTTACTGTGAGGCAATTTGAGACTTTATTTATTCTTATGCAACAAGCTTTCATTTCTGCTCTTGTTTTTGTTTTTGCTTTCTCTCTCTGCACATCTGTTTCATTTTTAAAGGATTTTTTTTTCCAGTGCTTGTTCATAGATAGTGGTCGGCTGGTATGACACTAGAAACCAAAGTCCTAAGATAAATCAAACATTTCCCCCAACATTTCAGTTAGGCATGGGAAATATTTTTTCCCTCTTTTTCCATTGATTTCCTTAACAGAAAGATTCTTTTTAAGAATACCAAGTAGAAATCACTCTCATTTCTGTAAACTCACACAATGGGATGTTTAAAACTTAAGAAAATACTTTGCACACTTTGACATGTGTCTGTAGACAAGAACAGTAAGTGATGTCTGTCCCTTTGGGTCACTTACATTGCAACAGACATTGTGTTCGGCTCTTGTGTGTGTCAAAACTCCTTTCTGCAGAGAGACTATTCCTTAGGCTTTTCTGTGAGCCTCTCAAAGCCCTCTTCCCAGCCTCCAGGGTCAGCTAATCTGCTTCTCCTCACTCATCTGCTTCCCATATTCTTTCCTGAGGCTTCTCTGTCAGTTAGAAAAGGCTGTAGCTTATGTTTTGTGCTGTTGACCAACATGTTTATGTGAGCAGTTGAATTGAAAGGAGAAGCTTGTGTGAAAAGAATGGATGTGGGCTTTGTTTTGTTTGTTAGGTTTTGGTTATTTGAAAGCTCATGGAAGAAGTACAATAAGAAGGGAAATCAATCCTTGATTTGATTTATGAACTTTCTAAAAACGTTTATTAAGGAAAATAATTGGTAAATTTTTTTCCAAGTATAAATGTGCCCTTAAGTTTTAAACATGGGTTTTAAACAAAATATTTTATGATGTTTTTTTTTTTCATGAGGAAACTTAACACAGCAGATTTGTAATTCCTAATGAAAAAGTAGTCTTGAAATGTTTCATCTTCGTCATTTATTAATCTTTGTTCCCAATCCTACTTCTGAAATCACCTCCTTCGGATGCCTTAGGTGGGAAGATGGGCGGGCAGTCCAGGTACCTTTCAGAAAACACAGCTTTTTCAGCTCTGCTCAGAGCCAGCAGCCTTTGAAGTCACTTCCCAAGGTCTTCCCCTCCTGTAAAAGTCGCCTCTCCTAGTGAGGAGCCACCTGCGCTGAGGGGAGCTAATCCATTAAGAGTTCCCAACTCTAAGAAGGTGCCACGGTGCCTGGGGCGACCAGAGTTTCTGTCCGAGCACCTGCTGGGGGATGGGTCTGGGAGGCTCCTTGTTACAGACGTTAGATGGGTCAGGACAGAAACACAGGCGCCTTTCATCTGACCCAGCGATGAGAGGGCGGGGCGGGGGGAATTCCTTTTCTAATTACTTTACGGGTCACTTCTCGGAGACTCCTGTCAATGTCTGACCCTCCTAATCTATTGGAGAAATTTCTGCAAAAGAAAAAAAAAAAAATCACACTCTACCGAAGCCGCCGGCTTTTTCCTTCTGTAAATGGTATTGGTGATCCTGCGTTTGTGGTCCTGCAGGGCAGTGACGACTGAAAGCGAGAAATCTGGGCCGCTATGCTGAGCTTTTCAAGGGCGCTCCCTCCCTAATACCTCTTGGGTTGTTTGAGTGTTGTAGCCCGAGCTCCATTGCGCTTGAAGACTTATGACATGTTCCAACTGCTAGACTGCTCCCATCTTTTTTAATTAACTTGTCCAAATTTTAGCCACAGAGCAAAACATCAAGGGTGTAAGAGCTGCTGCTGCCCATCTGCGGGCACATCGTTTCCGGAGGGTCAGGGGAGGCAGGAGATGTGAGGGTTTGGCGAGATGAAGAAAGCTCCACAATCAGCTTCTGTACAGAGACCTCGAACTCCAGTCCCCCTTTGCTCTCGTATTACTAACACTCTTCCTCCTGTGGGGTGGATTTCTCTTTTCTTGTTTCATCCTGGAGGCAGTCATTAATATGTCTGACAACACAAACAGTGACATACCTGTTCTCAATTAAAAAGACAAAACGTGCATTTTTGTTTGTTTGTTTGTTTTTTATACAGGGTAGATAGAATTCCTTAAGGAAAACGCAAAAAGAAAAACAAAACAAACAAAAATCAGACAAGCCTAACCCAAACCGACCGTTTTTAATATCTTGAAATGTAGCTTTATTGTTACTTTTCTGAGATACAAATTTATTTTCAAAATAAGATCATAAGTAATAGGTACTATATTAAATTACATTTTATTTAGCACTAAATATGAACTCCATCATGGTTAAATGATATGCTTATTATATGGATGTCTATTTTATAATATTCTGGACACTGTTTACCATGCAATTTCTTTCATAAGAAGGTATACTATCTCCTCTGCCATGTTCTGATTTGAATAAAAACAAAATAAAGACTCATAATGCTGAGTGTGGCATATTCTTTCATTTTATTGTTTACTTTCTAAAATATATATTTAGGTCAATCTTTCCATACACTGTTTTTAGGTCAGAGATATGAAAACATTCTTTGGAATGTGACACTAGTGAGATTGATTAAGAATGGCAAAATACTCTAAATTAAAATCAATGTCTCCCTCCTATAGCAAAATGGTGTCAGAGGTTCTCAGAATCTGACAGATCTCCTGCCAAAGGCAGTGAAATTGGCCCACACCTTTTCTTTTCTCTGAGAAGTAGACTTTGAAGGCAATATTTTATTCCTAGACAAATTAGTTTTTGAGTAAAATTTTTCAAATTCATATCAAAATTCTTAAAGCTGCAAAATACTTATTTCAAGAAAGAAGTGAAAAATTTCAGAAACTAAAGACTTTTTTAAGGTCTGAAACTCCTTGAAAAGTTACACACCCTTCAAAAACAAAAAACAGGTTTTTCTGATCACTAAAAAGGGACATCTTATAGACTTCTTAATTATTAAAAGTTGATTAATGAAAAACGATTTGTTTTTCCACTGTAAAGAGTGAGTAGTCTATTTTAAGATTCAATCACTTTTTCTCTTATTTATTTTTTTAAGTTAATTTACATCTGTTGTACAAAACAATGTTTCATGATACCGTTTTTAGACATTGATATGATGTACTTTGATCATATTCACCTGCCGTCATCTCTCATCTCTCTTGTTCCCTCTTCCCCTCCTCCTGGTGTCCTTCGTCCTATAGGTCCAAATTTCTAAAAGCAACATTCACCATCTCTTTACCTGGTTCCTTCCTGGGTGTAGTTGGAATCCAGTCATGTGTACACCATCTAGGGAGATGCAGTGGTCCATGTACAGCCCATTGGGTAATGATGCCTCTGTTCCAGCAAGCCATGCTGATCCTGTTCTGTTTAGTTCTATGTTCAGTGAGATATGGCAAAACACTTGGTCCTGGTGCTGGAGCTCATGGTTCCTCCCATGAAGCTACATTCAGGAATCTTGTCCTCTCAATCTCAGGCATGCCCTGGTGCCTTGTGACCATTTTTTCTACCTTTCTGGATTACCCCTTGACGACCATATCATATATATTTAAGAGCTTTATATATTCTTAGGCACAAGACCATGCTCTATAAATAAATGCTCATTAGAATTTAGAAGTGATGCCTACTGGATATGTCTTTGAGTCATATTCTTCCATGTGCATGCCTTTCTATGCCTTCCTTGCTGCCTTTCAGAAAGAAATAAAGCTAGTTGCTCACTGTGACCATGTTCCAAAACACATTTATGATACCACAGGCATTTTTCTCTGTTGGTGAACATTCAGTGTATAATTATTTGTAATGCTGGAATTGCACATCTTTGGAAGAATGTGTTCTAATTTAGCATGAGTACTGGGGAGAGTGTTCACTGTCCCCAAATACTTGGATTTGAGTCTACAAGTTTGTGACATGCAGCAGTGTCCAACTATAAGCTATACACACAATGAGAAACACATAGATCCAAAACAAATTCATATAAATGCAGCACACAAGTACAAGTTTGAGGAAATAGTACTAGAACAAACTAAGTCAAGGAGTGTTCCGTGGAAGCTTTTTTTTTTTTTTTTTTTTTTTTTTTTTTTTTTTTTTTTGGCAGTGAGAGTATGGAAACTTTTCTATTTGTGGGTTTTCTTACCTGTGTGGAGTATTACTTCAAAACTCAATATTGCTGTGTGATAGAAATTGTTTATCTCAATTACCTGGTAAATGCACATTTTAAAGCATCTAGTTGGAAAACATCATTACTTTCTGTTTTAAATTTTATGAATGCAGCAGAAATGTGGATAGGATCAGCCAGAGAGCAGACAGCTACTTAAGGGAGTACAACACACGTCTTATATCATATTTGTGCAGAGGTGGAACGAGACAGGATGGAGGGCAGTAGAGCAAGCAGGATGATCTTTTGATGAAACCTCATGACTCACAAGAGAAGCCTTTGTGTTAGGATATTTAAACTTCTGCTATAAGCTAGGAACTAGGTACTTCTGATACATGTTCTGTTTTCAGGATGAAAAAAATGCAATAATCTATAAAGAAAAACTGCTCAATTTGTTTTTGCAAGGTAATCGACCTATTTTTTAAAAAACTGAATCATCATACTGTTATAAATAGACTCTGAAAATATTGAACCAATGGAGGAGGTGGAAGCAGACTGGATTGCAACAGGCAGAAAGGGAAAACCTTTTGCATACACAAACAGAGACTGACACCAGATCCTGTGAGCACTTGCTACACATGTCTGATAGCCTGCGTTCAACCCCAGACAACATGTTTTCTGAGTCCAATAACAATATTGTGACATGTGCACACACACACACTACAATAATAATAATAATAATAATAATAATAATAATAATAATAATGAAGTCCAAACATAGTTCTTCTATGGTGCTAATTTCCTTTCACTGGTTGAAGTGAGCTTTGGTGTCAGCATTATCAGAATTTAATAATGAATGAATATTGTTATTTTATTCTTGGAAAGATTATGCATTTGCTTTAAGAGGGAAACATTTATTCTCTTTGATTATGACGGTGCTCATCAATTTTTCATTTCTCTCATAAGTGCTCCTGATCAGGATAATGAAGCTGAGATGAGCAATTCATCAGCCCCTGATGCAGATCAGTACAGGGCTTCCATTATTCTAGAAATTCACTCTCATTTATCCAGTGCAATGCAGATATTAATCCTGCCCCTTCCTTATATTTTTCTTCATCTTTTAGAGACTGATAAATGAAAAAGTGCTTTGTAGAAAGGATCAGGGAACTCTGAAGTGCTACACAAATGTAAGGTATTATTATTTAAAATTATGATCCATGTTCGGTGTTTTGAATGGTGCTTTTTGTTTAATCATGATGCCTGGTTCTTCTCGATTGCTCGGAGGATCAACCAAAATGGCTCGTTGATTGGTAAATGAATGTCACACTCTTCTTTTCATGTAGGCATCTGGAATGATCATTATTCCCGTCTCAAGGATGACATGCAGTCAGAAGGGATGGGAACGTGGTTCTTTAACATTTCATGATTCTGCTCTGTCAGATAAATGGCACAAATTTTAGGTATTCTTCTGCACCCCATTCTGTCCTACTCTGTCCCTCATTTCTCTGACATTAATGGACATACAACCCCACCTTATGAAACTCTCATTCCTGACAATTCCTTGAATCTCACTTTAACTTTCTTTCCTTGAAAATAATTCTCAGTTTAGTATTAGAAACACATAGAACCCTCTATAATAAATTTTCCTGTACTCTAGTGTTCTAGATGGTCTTAGACATTGTAAATTAACTTGTCCTGAAAGCCCCAAGTTGTGAACAAACAAACTAATCTTCACTTTTATCCACGTTGGAATTCCTTATCCTTGTAACTCTACCCTAGCCATCCTGTACTAGTCACATGGCCCCCTGTAACCTATGCCTGTTGTCTGAGCCCCTGATGAAAGCAAAAAATGAGAGGTCACTAGGAGGGAGGGGATTCTTAAATATAAGCATTTCTTTTATTAGGACAGTGTTGTATTTAATACAACACTAACAACATGGTTGCTCTACAGAGTAATAGAATTCAACCTGCCATATAGTAAATAAGGGATAAGAAACTTGGTTTTATTTAAAGAATGCTAATAACTAGGAAGCAGACTAATGCTCACCTTTTAAAGAGTTGTATTTATCTTTATTTATGTGCATGTGTCTTTGTGAGTACATGAGGATTTGGGGGTGCACAGTGGCCAGGAAAGAATATCAGATCTCATGGAGCTAGAGCTACAGGCAGATGTGAACCACCCAGAGTGGGTGCTGGGATCTGAACTCCAGAGCTGGGAACTGACTAAAGTCAATTTGAGACTTTGGGATACTATTTACCAGGTCTGACTGTGTGGGACATTCAGTACTGAATGCTTGGATGCCTCACCTTACTTCCTTAACTACATGCAGATTATTACATTTAAAAGTAAGCTAGCAATCTGAAAACATGGTGAATGCAGGTCCTTAGCATTTCTTTAAATGTATGAGATTATCTAAAAGGACAGTCAGTATAGTGGTTTGAGTAAGAACGGCCCTCATAGGCTCAAACATTTGAATGCTGAGTCACCAAGGAGTGGCACTATTTGAAAGGGTTAGAAGGATTAGGAGGTATGGCCTTGTTGAAAGAAATATGTCACTGGGGTAGATTTTGAGGTTTCAAAATCTCATGCCAAGCCCAGAACCTCTCTCTCTCAGCTTGCAGATCAGGATATAGCTCTCAGTTACTCCTTCAGCACCGTGCCTGCATGCCACCATGTGCTGTGGAATAATCTTGTTGTATACTCTAAAGATTTGTCACTCAAACTGGTTTAATAAAATGCTGATTGGCCACTAGCCAGGCAGGAAGTATAGGTGGGGTGACCAAACTAAGCATGATGGGAAGGAGAAGGGCAGAGTCTGAAGAGTTGCCAGCCAGACGCAGAGGGCATAGGAGATGAACATGCCATGATAATAAAGGTACTGCCATGTGGCAGAGAGTGAATAAGGAATATGGGTTAACTGAAAATATAAGAGTTAGTTAGTAATAAGCCTGAGCTATTGGCCAAGCATTTATAATTAATATAAGTCTCTGTGTGGTAATTTGGGAAGTGGCTGCCAGGTATTTGGGAGTTGCTGGGAGGACAGAAACATCTGTTTACATATGGTGTACCAATGTGTGGTTGAGATTTCCACATAAAACCTGACCAAGCTTTAAAAAGGATTCTAGACACACAAGAATGGAGTCAAGCACAGCTTCTTCAGTGGTCTCTGTTTGCTGGCAGTGAACAGAGGCATGGCTCCTTTAAGAGATGGATTCCTGGTTCAGTGATAGCAGCAAAAATCAAGCAGCTCTTTTCAGAGGCCCTGCTACCACTTATATGGAGATTACTAGTAATGGGTGGCATGCTACTCAGTGACACCTGGACCTAGAAACTTTCCAGAGTTGGGCTGGCAAACATGGCTCCCCATGAGACTAGACTCTCAGGGAACTGAGTGGGAGGAGCCAGCACTAGCACGCCATGATCAAAGTTGAACAGCAGGTTTTTGCTTATGAAGACAGAAAAGGTTACAGATACCCAATAAGGACAGATTCAGACAAAAAGGCCTCTGAACAGGTCACAGTGTGTTGAAAAAAATGTGCTTAGGCTTGGGAGAGAGAAGAAAAAGGGTAGAAACAGTCATAGATTAAAAAAATGATTTAAAAATAATAAAGTAAGGTTCTTAAAAAAGAATAGAGTAATAAAAAATATAATAAGCCACGTGAAGTTAGAACATACACAGAGAGCCTGAATAGTGTATGTTATTGTGTTGTCTTTAAATTTTTTGACTGCTGATTAACAAACGATAATGGCTAAAAGACATTTGATTACGAAAGCTGCTAGATTAAACCTGCCTATATATTTAAAAAAATATCTTGACTTCAAAATTTAAGTCAGAAGATATGTTATTTTGGGAAAGTGGTTCTGCTTTTATTTCTATAGGAAATGAGAGTCTGTGGATTTATTTTGGGTTAAGAAAAAATCAGGTTTGATTGAGGAAGACCCCCTGAAGAATCTCCCATGGGAATGGATGGCCCAGGTGATCCAATGTTGCAGAGCACCTCTGTTGCAGTTCTCTCTGAGCTCTGCATCCAGAACAGCTTCAAGATTTCTGGCTGAGATAATCTAGCATCACAGACTACTCCACTCAAGACTTAACCATTATCCTAAATTTTCTCAGGGTCTCCATAGGTTACCAGCATCCCCAATAAGCAGGAAGCAGTCTAGAGAACTACACCCACAATCCCAAAAGATGGGTTATGGATATTTATTATTGTTTAAGGGGGTTGATTACAAGTTGTTATTGGCAATGGTCTGGAAAAAAGCTGAACAAAGGAGATTAGATTCAAGGATCTCGTTCTAAAAAGAAAAAGGGGAGATATAGAAATATGATAAAAGGATAAATTATTGAATCTACTTTAATCCAAAAACCAACTATTAATCTCAGGATAATTTACACTGGTACAGATTTTAGTTTATTGATACAAATTTAAAGTTATTTCTGTTGTGCTGTATGTATGTTTCTACTCTTGTTTGGGATATTGTGCTTATACAGCTAATTTAAAAATATAGTGTATAATTTAAAATACAGATTAATAGTCATCTGTAATAGTCAAACTTATAGTCACGTTAGATATATTTTCAAGGTCGTATAGAGATATATTTCAGATATATAGATAATCTTAAAACACTTCAAAGACCTACAGAATATGTCATTTAATATGCTTAATAACCTAGGGTTTTTCATGACAGTGAGACATGTCTGCTCCTAGCAGCACCAATTTACTTCAAAGAAGATGATAGACATTGAAGAAACTCGGTATGGAATTTGTTTTCTTTATGGCAAAAGCTATCCATATGGGCAAAGAAACTGCCCTTGCCTCAAATTTCTGACAATTACTGTTCAAACTGGACCAGCAGGACACAAAAATGTCAACTGTCAAACTTTGCCTAGACAAGGTAGGACAGTCTTTCAGAATTCCCTGCTTCATAGGAAAGTCTGTCAGATATGCTAGGCATGTAATCCAGAGTTAGATACCCCAAAGTTACAGAGTAACTTTGAATTATTGTCCAGGCAGCCTGATGCCCCTGTCATTAGGTAACATTTCATCCTTCTGGGGTCTTTGATGGAGTTGAAGACTAGATAGTAATAGTTATAGTTTTCTTTAGTTATGATAAAAGATAAATTAGATACAAAACTTTGGACTCACAAGTATAAGATAGATAATAAAGTATTTTCTCTAATTTTGCCAAATACAAATAGACTAGTTATTGTAACTGTAATCTTACCTGATAACTGTTTTTGTTGTATATTTACTATGTTAAAGTTAAAACCTTCTTTTTTAATTATACAAAAAGGAAGAAATGCTGAAGAATAATCGTCTTGTACACTGCAAAGATTTGTCACTGGAATTGGTTTAATAAAACACTGATTGGCTAGTAGTCAGCCAGGAAGTATACATGGGGTGACCAAACTAAGGATGATAGAAAGGAGAAGGGCAGAGTTAGAGAGTCACCAGTAAAATGCAGAGAATCAAGATGAGAATGCCATACTGAAAAAAGGTACCCAGCCATGTGACTAAACATAGATAAGAATTATGGGTTAATTTGGGTGTAAGAGTTAGGTAGTAACAAGTCTGAGCTATTGGCCGAGCATTTGTAATTAATGAAAGCCTCTATGTGGATTTGGGAGTTGCTGGTTGGACAGATACATCTATTTAAAACCATGCTCCCCACCATGATGATAAGGGAGCAACCTCTGAAATGATAAGCAAGCCCTAAATTAAATTTGTTTTATTTTGTTTCTTATGAGTTGCCTTGGTCATGATGTCTCCTCACAACAATAGAATAGTGATGAAAACAGTCCAGTAAAGGAAGAGGCTCTTTTAGATATAAATAACTTATCCAATAGCCTGAGAAAAATTCATGCTAAAGAAATGTTGATCACAACTGGTTTGGCAGTATCCTATTATTTATGTTTCTTACGAGTGAGCTTTTACTAAACTTGAATACGAAGCCAGTGCTCAGTAGCTCCTAAAAGGAGTTAGTTTCCTTGTGTGTTAAACACTTGTCACTGACTCACTTTGAGCCAATGCAGTACTAACGTGTTGTGTTTTCTTGGCATGTGTATTTCAGAGAGGAAGAAAAAGGGATGTATTTGTTGTGAAAACAAAGTAGTTTATCTTCTGACTGATGGAGCTGTAGGACAGGTGAATAGTTTAGGATGTGGGTAGAGAAGAAATGGTGTGAAGTTGCTGAAAAGACCAGGTAAGAATGGCAAGGAATCAAAGAGCGCTCTGGGACCTGTCAGGGTGGCAGAAGCATTTAATAAAATAGCAGACCACACATCTTGTCAAGCTCATCCTTAGTAATTACTTACATAGGATTTTTATGAATATGTCTACCTAGGAACATCAGCAGCCTAGTTAATAATGAGACTGCCCTGTTTATACTGATTCTCATGTAGTATGGTCTGGTAACTGTACAGCCATGGTTTTCTCGCAATTTGTAGATCTACCATCTTTTAGACTTATAGCCTTTGACTGGATACTCTTCAGGCAGGAGGCAGGTAGAGAGAATTAACCTTGAGAATCACAGAAGTTATAGGTCCAAATGTGGCACACTTCTGTTCTACTGGGAAACCTCAGCCTCATGGTCTCAGATAGAGGCTAATGAGTCCTGAAAGATGGAGAAATCAGCCAGAAGCACAATGAAATCCTGCAAGACCTCTTCCATCTTCTGCAGGAGTTAGCTGCACCTGCACGGGTCTCAGGGGCCTCTGTGATGTTATTGCAGCAGCCCCAATCAGGGCCTAAGTGAGAAAAACATGTCTGTGTTTCATATGTTAGAGCTTCTTCAAGGGAGGAGTGATGCTAACAAGACGTGATCAGAGCTTAGCCTCAGCAAGGCAAGGAAAGGAGTCCAGAGTAGAGCAGTACCCTTGAGAAAGAGGAGAACTGATCGGAAGTTGGCACAGGTGGACCAGGACACTGAAGCTAGAAAAACTGAGCAGAGGAGCGTAACTGTTGAGATGCAATGACTCACTCATGACAGGTTTTCAGAGTTGAGATTTAGAGATGGACAATGATGCCCAGGGGGAGGCCACCCAGGTTGGTAGGAGAGGGAGAGGAAATGACTCACAATAGCCAAGGGAAAGTGACTGGAGGTCTTGAGCATTACAGTTAATAGATGTGAATTTGACTTCCAGGATTAGAGTGTGTGACAGGTGGGTTTGCAAAATGTCCTCCATGCTTCACGTTGCCATCCTTGCCATTCACTGAGACTGGGACATGTGTTCTCATTGTGGATAAAGTATTCTGACCCAGGGTTCCTCCCTGGTCAGCTGCATGACTTACTTAGACACTGTAGTACAGACAACGCTACAGAAGCTGATAATGAAAGTGCTTGTGCTGTATGCTTTGTGTGCCTTTAGTTTTCTGCTTTCGCTGAGGCACGGAGGTTACTTCCAGGTGGATGGGACCAGATGCTAAATCAGATGCTGGAAGACAGGACATGCCAAGCAGAAGAGAAGAGCTAAGTTGTCCCTCTTGAGTCAGCTAAGATCACTGGGGACCAACCAACAACATAAAGAATTCAAGATCTATAGAGAAGTCTGGAATACCCTCTGGATTCTAGATAGGTGAGGAGTAGATGTGGATTTTTTATGTGGTATTGCATTTTTCCAGCTGTAGCTCAATATTGCTGTGACAGCTGGTGGCTGATTCGACCTGGAAAGGAGTTCTACAGAGTAAGGAAGTATAAGAGGAAATCTGACTACTCTAAAACTTCTCCTCAATGTGTGCTATTACACAATACCCATTTCATCTACTGGGTAGTGAGGTAAACCTCACATGATTCTTACCACTGTAATTCTGTGTATCTTATCTTTTGTTTACCTTTTTAAAATCTATTGCTGTAATAAACACCATGACAAAGGCAACTTGGAAAGGGAAGAATTTGTTTCATTTTTTAGCTACATCATGAAGGGAAGTCAGAGCAAGAACTCAAGGCAGGAACCTGGAGGCAGGAACGGAAGCAGAGGCTTACTTGCTTGCTCTCCATTTCTCTTTTGGTTTGGTGTTCTAGAAGACCTGGTGGCACCAAGGCACTGCCCACAGTTGAATGGGCCTTCTGCATTAATCACAAATCAAGAAAATGCTCTATAGGCTTGCCTACAGGCCAGTCTTGTAGAGGCATTTTCTCAACAAAAGATCCCTCTTCCTGGGTGACTCTAGCTCGCATCAAGTTGGCATAACATGGTATTTTTGTTATTACACTAATAACTTTATAATGAAAATAGGAAAAAAAAGAACATAATAAAAATAATATACAGAGAATATTTTGATAAAGAGAAGAATATTTTTTGAAAACACAGCTTGCTGGGTTTTTTTAAATAAAAGCTTAGAAAATTACAACTCCTTAATCTCAATATTAATTCCCTTAATTAAAAACATGAGTTTGAAAAGATTGCATTATTCAGGGGCCCTTGTAAGTACACCTAAACATGAAGAACTGACCAACATTGAAATGTTTATAGAATGATTGTTGCAGAATTATCTTACCTCTGAATGTTTTAAATTAAAGCAAAAATATTAAAAGTATATCTGTGTGTTTCAATTTCCATTTCTACTTAAAGAATCTCTCTTGAGCTCTCATTCAACTAAGGATCCTAGATTACTTAGCTTCTAGTTATCTGCGTAGAAACACATGAAGGTAGTAACCCATTTTGAAAGCTTAAGATGTGTTAGTCTCAGCCGGGCGGTGATGGCGCACGCCTTTAATCCCAGCACTTGGGAGGCAGAGGCAGGTGGATCTCTGTGAGTTCGAGGCCAGTCTGGTCTACAGAGCGAGATCCAGGAAAGGCACAAAGCTACTCAGAGAAAACCTGTCTCGAAAAACAAAAACAAACAAACAAACAAAAAACCAAACCAAAACAAAAATGTGTAGTCTCTTTACTGTCACTACAACAAAATACCAGAGACAAGTTAACTTGTAAAGAGCAATGCTTCATTTTGGAGTACAGCCGCAGTGTTTACAGTTTAAGACTAAGGGCCTTTGTTGGGTACTCTGGAATGCAAGGGTTGGGGCATCTGGGGAATTGCTCAGTTTATTACTAGGAAACAAAAGTGAAGTATCAGGAGTACGTTGTGTTTTCATTTTAAATGTCCCTCGTTTGTTCACATGATTTATCACTTGGTTCCCAGCAGCTGGTTGTGTTTAGAATGTTCTGGAACCTTTACAGTATGGAGCCTCTCTGAAGGAAGTAAGTCAGTGGGGACAGGTCTTGAGGTTTCCCAGCCCCTGTCCACTTTCTGTTTGCTGCGAACACAATGTGATCAGCTGGCACAGGCTTCTGCGACCATGCCCAGCCCTCTGATGAACTATACCTTTGAACTTTAAGCTAAAACTTACACTTTCTCTTTTAAGTTGCTTTTTATCAGGTCACAGCAAGAAGGAAAATAGCTAATACATGACACCACATTTTCCCATAAGGGCATGCCCACAATGATCTCAGGGCTTTCTATAAGGTTCTGCAGATTCTGAAGGTCTACAATCTCTCACCAGCCTGGGTACCAAGCCTTTGATCTGTAGACCTCTGAGGGATACTTAACAACTACTGTATAGCAAAATGCTATAACTCTTTTGTAATATGTTTTAGAAAATCTAGGACATTGGAATATAGGAAATTTAGTTAAAGAATTTGTTTTGATTTTAAAGATTTGTGGGACTGTTTCTTAGAAACAAAATTCCATCAATTTATTTGAAAGTATCTCTTCTAACTTCTGTTTACACTTTGTTTTCAATAAATGTGTTCATTCATGCAATAGCTCTGGTGAGATGTAATCCACTCAACGCTAGGCAGACAAACAGCACAAGCCAGCAAACAGCACTCTTCCATGGCTGCTGAATCAGTTCTTGCCTTCAGGTTCCTGCCCTCACTGCTTTAGATGATGAACTGCTGTACGAAACTGTGAGTGAAATAAACCCTTTTCTCCCCAGGTTGCTTTTGGTTATGGTTTTTCATCACAGTGATAGAAACCCTAACTAAGACAAGTAAGGATACAAGTGTGGCTAGTCTTAGACAGTCTAGAGTCAAACAACCATCAACACAGGTTAGTTTCAAAATATCTCCAACACCCTAAAATACCACCTCACGTTCTTCTGTAGCTTCTGCACTTGCACACTCCAGATGCTTGGAATTTCCAGACACTCTACATAATTTGAATCTTTTTCATCTGGATCCTTTAATTATTAAGATTTTGAGGTCTCTGTCTGATGTAAATTTGAGATATTGTATTTTTATTTTCATTGAGTTCAAAGTACTTTCAAATGATCCTTGTGTCTTCTTGTTTATTCTTGGATTTAAGAAGTGTATTGTGTGATTTTTAAATATGTAGAGATTCCTAAAATTCTGTCAGTTATCTAGTTTTAGCATTATTTCATTGTAGCTGGGGAACATCTTTTGAACAGTTCAATCTTTTTGAAATTTATGAAGAATTGTTTTAAACCTAAAATTGGACCTATCTTAAAAAACGGTAATAGTTAAAAAAAAATAAACTATGCTCTGCTATAGTTGGAATAGCATTCTCTAAATACCAAAGTCAACATGGCTGACAACGCTGTTCAAATGCCCTATCTTCTGTCTTTCTACTGTTTATTGGAAGTATAATATTGAAACTCTGAATCGTAGTCACTGCGTTTTTCATGATTCCTTTGTATTGCATTTTATTTTGTATATTTTGGATGTTTTTTCTTGTGTGTGTTTATGATCATTCTATAATATCAATATGCAGTGGTTCTCTTCATGTCTAGTAATTTTGGGGGGTTTTGTTTTATAGACTATGTTTCCTGATATTATTATAGATGTTCTAGTTGTCTGTTATTCTTACAGTCATATCTATATCTTTACTTTCAACTGATTTCTATCTCAGAATCTATTTATTTCTCTACTAGATGGTTGGATCTTACATTTCTATCTAGTCTTCTCTGCCTATTATTACACTACATTGTTGTGTCATAGCTATTGTAATTATTTATGGTAAGGTTGGGTCTGTCATTGATAATTTCCATTTGATCCTGTATTTTATTTTTTTTATATAAGCTCCACCTGCAACCCATGATTAGAGCTCTCAAATGATATAATTAAACTTTTGTGCCTTTTTGCATGTGATAAGCAAAAGCAACAGTTTACTTTTTCTCTATGGATTACCACATGCCCCTAGAGATTTCGTAAATGTCATACACGTTATGACAGCATGCTCTTAATACAGTGCTCGTTCTTCATTAAAGTATGCTAATAACATTTTATAATCTAGCTGAAGTTAATGCTTATTTTGTTTTGGTAAAATATTAGAATTTTGCTGTGATGTGGCTCCTTTCTTCCTAATTCTTACAGCTCTGATTATCATATATGTGTATATGAGACAATAAATATAGAATAATTACTATCTGTGACTTTTAAATAAATTGCAAAATAAGCTTGAAAAATTGCTGCACATTCTTGTACATTGGCCAACATATTTTCATTTCCAGTGTTCTTCATCTTTTTCTCTAGATTTCAGTGGTATGGTTCTTTGTCAGTCTGTAAAACTCTTTATATCTCCTGTAAAACATTTCTGCTGGCAGTCAATTCTCTCAGGCAACTCGTAGGACTTGAATGTGCTATCTCCACTATAGGCTCAAGTGTTAGTACATGGGGTGCACAATTACTGGTGCTGTTTTGTGAAGTTGTTGGACTTGTGGGACAAGTGACCTAGCTAACAGGTGTAGGCCCCTGGAAGCAGGGCTTGAATGTGAGAAATATATCTTTTCTTTTGTTCTTATCCTGAGCTGTTTATGCTTCCTGATCCATAATGTCAGAGTGAATAGCTGCTGAGTCAGACTCCTGCCACCACAGATGGAAGTGGTGGGGCACCTCAGCATAGTGGACTGAACTAGCTCTGATGCCATGAGTCAAAACACACCTTTCTTTAAGTTTCTTCTGTCAAATATTAAAGTAAGAAAAGTAACTAATATTGCAATCATCTCTACAATCTGTTTGTGTTCTTTTCTTCAAACAACTCTGTTTGTTGATAGGCTTGCATTTATCATACAAATTTCTGATGATCTATTTCCTTTTTCTTTGGTACCTGTACTGGCTAGTTTTATGTCAACTTGACACAAGCCAGAATCACCAGAGAGGAGGAAGCCTCAATTGAGAAAATGTCTCCATAAGACTGGGCTGTAGGCAAGCAGATAGGGCATTTTCTTAATTTAGTAATTCTTTTAGGGAAAGCACAGCTATTGTGGGTGGTGCCATCTCTGATCTTGTAGTCCTGGGTTCTATAAGAAAGCATTCTGAGCAAGCCATGAGGAGCAAGCCAGCAAACAGCACTCTTCCATGGCTGCTGAATCAGTTCTTGCCTTCAGGTTCCTGCCCTCACTGCTTTAGATGATGAACTGCTGTATGGAACTGTGAGTGAAATAAACCCTTTTCTCCCCAGGTTGCTTTTGGTTATGGTTTTTCATCACAGTGATAGAAACCCTAACTAAGACAATTTGGTACCTGGAGTGGGGTATTGATGTAACAGATCTGATCATGTTGTTTTGGGGAGGATTGTGGAAGAATTTTGGAACTTTGGGCTAGAAAGGCCATTGAATATTGAGATCTCAGTGAGCTGTTCTGTAGGAACTTGGAGGATAAGTATACCTAGAGCAATACTGATGATAGAGGCCTGGCTTGTGAAGTTTTTGAGGGAAGTAATCCACTCGGCCTTTTGTGTGAAGAATCTGTGGTGTCTAGTCAGCTGGAGCTGATGAATTGGCTGTGATTAACAAGAGACCAGAACCACTGAAGTAAAACCTTTGCTTTCCTAGGACAGTGCATACTGGTCAGCTGGGGCTGGAAAATAAGCTGTGTCTAAGAAGAGATCAGCACCACTGAGGTGAAGTCTCCTTGGAAGTACTTCCTCAGGGTCAGCACACAGAAACTGTTTTCCAGAAACAGCCAGGGTTGTACCTTATGCTGGCAGCTGACCTTGGAAGTGGTACTGGTTTTGAAGACATGAAGGGGTTTTGGAGAGCAGCTGAAGCTTGGCACTGTGTGGCAAGGCTAGAGTCCCTGAAAAGAGCCCAGGAAAGGCTACTGGTAAAAGCATGGCCCAGTTGCAGCAAGGGACCCCTTAAGTTTTGGAGATGTCAATACCATGGAATGACTACCAGGAATGGCAGCAGTGTTGGAGTGGAGTGCCTGGAACCTAGAAGATTCCAGTTGTGTGTGCTGTAGGTGGTAGAGGTGAAGAATTGACCAAAGTCCTTGAAAGATGGGGAGTGAATCCCACATATTTGGACATTGAGTTATTTATATTGTTTGAGTTTGGTTTTGCTGTATTCAGATGGTGACTGTGTCCTGGTTCTTCCCTATTGAAGAAAGTATTTAACTTAAGTGTCACAGGAGCCCCAGTTGAAAGACTTTGAAATTTTAAAGGAGACTTTGGATTTTTAAAGAGATTGGATATTTCAAAGAGACTGAACTTTTAATATGTTTGAAATTATAAAGACTGTGGGACTTTTAAGGTGCTTTATGATTTATATTGTGATGTTAATACTAATGTGCCATCTTGGGGACAAAAATTGAAAAGGTTCTAATTGAAAAATGATGTGTTTGTATGTCAAGTTGACAAGGGGTCAGTTATACTGGCTAGTTTTATGTCAACTTGACACAAACTAGAGTCATCAGAGAGGAGGGAGCCTCAACTGAGAAAATGTCTTCATAAGATCAGGCTGTAGGCAAGTCTGTAGTGCATTTTGTAGTTAGTGATTCTTGTAGGAGGGCCTAACTCATTGTGGAGGATGTCATCTTTGGGCTGGTGGTCCTGGGTTCTATAAGAAAGCAGATTGAGCAAGCCATGAAGAGCAAACCAGTAAGCAACATTCCTCCATGGCCTCTGCATCAGTTCCTGCCTCCAATTTCCTGCCTTGTTTTGAGATCCTGCCCTCAATGTTTTTGATGGTGAACTGTTATCAGAAATGTGAGCAAAATAAACCCTGTCCTCCCCAAGTTGCTTTTGGAGCCTTTTCCACGGCTACTCTGTTTGTAAACTATTTACAGTTTTAGAATAGCTTAACCTTGAAGTGCACAGACTCCTTCCTTCTTCCATCTCAAATCTGCTGTTATGCCCATGTACTGAGATATAGATCAGTGACTGTCCTTCTCAACTTCAAATTTTCTGCATGGTTCATTTTTATAGTTTCTATTTTATTTGTGATCCCTATTTATTGATTCATGATCATTATATTTTCCTTGAGATCTTTGAATGTGCTAGCTATTTTGAAGCCTATGTCTGGAGCAACCAACGTCTTCACTTATTCACAGCCACTTGGTTTTGATTTCTCTTCTTCTCCCTGTTTATCTCACACAATAATCTGTGGCTGACAACATTAAGATTTTGAGTAATTTATTGTAGCAACTTTGGATTCTGATTATCTTTCTGAGGGGTTATTGTCTGTTTGGCTTAGATTTTAATAAGTTGTTTGGATTGTGACTGTATGTTTTGTTTCCCTTTATAGTACACAGCTACTGTGCTTTCACTCACTTTTTCCAATTCTAATGTTTTATTTTTCTGTCAGACATCCTACATCTCACTCCATGACAGAACATGGTAGCCAGTAATTTGGTCAACTGTTTTGCTTAAACACTTCCGACCAATTAGACTTCTGTTCTCCCTGACAGTGAGATCCATTTAAACTCCAAGCAGATTGCACTTCCATACTACCTATGATGTTTGCTGGGACCTCCTGGAACTTCTTGGACCTCTTCTTCAGCCAGCCACATGTCCTAGCTTACTCTGATCCTTCATGACTGTCTCATTTCCAGTGTCCTCCTGTGAGGTTTCTCTCCTGTCTTCTCTTCCACTGCTCATCCAGGCAAGAGTCCACTCTTCACTTTCTTCTACATTTGTTGCTTTCATTGACAGTTCCATTGGGTATATAGGATTTTGTCCTATGCTGAGGCCAATTCATTCCCTCAACACAATTCCTCATTGTCTAGGACTACCCTCCTCTCATGCTGTCAGGACACCTCAGCTGGGGAAAGAAGAGAATGGAAACTCCCAGACCAGAACATCCTGAAGAATTACTTTACTTTTTAATTTTTTTTTTTTTGGTGTGTGTGTGTGTGTCCAAAAGAAGTCACCAGATCTGCTAGAGTTGTGTTATATATAGGTGGTTGTGAGCTGACCAATGTGGGTGATGGGAACTGAATTCAGTTCTGCTGGAGCAGTATAACTGTTGAGTCATCTTTCTAGTCCCTGCTAACATTTCTTTATGAACAATATCTCTAACTTCTTTCACATAAACTGATATGGAAATTTATATTACCTCTCACAATTGCTGGTTAAAATATTGAAGAGATGCCTACCCTACATATGCCTGTTCACTGTCTCTCTGTTTGCAATCAAATGGCAAGATATTACACGTTTTGTTAAATAGTTAAATGCTTGTTTGAATGAACACATTTTCATGCTGCAAAAAATATTAAGTGCTTCTTTACCCACTTCCATGGTTAGCACCACAGTGGCTAGACTCTGAGTCTACTAGCTACTTCAAAATTGACATATTGCTATTTTTAGATTTCTTGTGTTCCATGGAGGAAAGAAACTGTCTCAGCTTGCTTTTCTGTTGCCATGATAAACACCATGATCAGAAGCAATACTGAGTTGCAAAGGGTTAATTTCATTTTACAGGTTATAGTCCATCATCAAGGGAAGCCAAGATAGGAACTTAAGGCCAAGCTGAAAGGAGAACTGAAGCTGAGACCACAAAGGAATACTGATTCTAGGCTTGCTCGGTTACCTGCCTTGTATAACTCAGGACCAAGTGCCCACACAGAGCACTGTCTGCAGTGGGCTGGGTTCTACTGTGCTAGTCAGCAGTTAAGAAAATGTTCATGAGACATGCCCATAGGCCAACTCAAAGGAGGCAATTCCGGAGCTTTCCTCTTCCCAGGTGCTTAAGTTAACAACTGACTCCAACTATGGCAGATACTATGGAATTATTATCTGCCCAACCATGGGAAAGAAAAGGAGACACATTGCCATGTATGAGCAGTTGACTGACTGCTAGAGCTCTTTGTCATGATCAGAGCTCAACTCTGCAAACTCCCGTGGTGTTTTACCCATAAGAATAGTTGCTCAACCTTAATACCTGGGGAGGTTCTTAGTCTTGCTGCAACTTGGTATTCCAAGTTTTGTTGACATCATTGGCTCCCAGGAGCTAATTTTTAGTCAGTGCCAATGACTTCTTACTTCAGATCCTATATGGAATGTAAGGAAGGACTTGCTTCAAACACTACACTCCAGACCAAATCTTTTGGAAGTCCTGCCAGAGTGAGAAGTTCATCCTTTCAAAAGACACTGAATAAATGGGGATAAACAGTAGAGAGTGGTGATAAAAACCACCACATGGTGGGAGGCTCTTTAGAGGACAGGTTGCTGTACATGGGTTTGGACAATATTACCCTTTGGTCTCATGGAACATCAGGGTTGGGCTTGTGAGAAATAGTAAGAGAAACTTCTCAGGAAAAGGGTTGGTTCTACCAGAGGTTGGGTATCTACTGATGTCCTCTAAGGCAGAGGATGAAACATTCTGTGGAAAAACAGAAGGAGAGGTGATTGCTGACAGATGGAGGCTCCAGAGGACACTGTTGGACAAAATAAACCAGGGAGATACTGGCAGAAAATTTGGAGGTAGAGTGAGGATCCTGTAAACAAAAACATAACCGGAGGGGCTGAAGTTTGGGAATGGGTTAAAGAAAAATGTTTTTCTGTTTAAAAGAAGAACAGATGATTAGTAGGGGGAACAGTGCTTTGTTAGATTTATGGGTCTTTTCAAATCACTAATTAACCTTTCACCATCAGCAATATCATTGTTATATTCATCCAGTTGTGGTATATTCATAAGATCACTGTTTGAGAGTGTTCTAATAGCCAGGGTGACTAAAAAAGTTTTCTTCTGTATTTTGATGTGTGGTGTTAATGTGGAAATCCAAATATGTACCTGGAAATTCTTCCCTCTCAGGTAATGCTTGCCTGCCACCTGTCTAACAACTCACTGTAGCCCCAGGGCATTCTGGGAGTCAGCTGTTTGTGATAAAATGGAACTAATGGATGGTATAAATGGCACTAAAAGTAGAGTGCCTTTATCCAAAGGCCAGATGCTAACTTATCAGATGCTAGGGGAGGAAAACCTTGCTAACTGGTTGTTATTCTCTCTCTATCAGTTTCACTTAAGGAGACATTTACACCATACACAGATGGAATGTGGTAGTTCTTTTTGAACAAGCTGGTTTCGGGGCCTTCTGTGGCTACCCTCTAATTCTTTTGTTTGTGTGTTTGTGTTCTCCTTGGCTGGCCCACGACATGACAGTTAGTTAGTATGACTGGGGTACATCATTGCACAGACTCAAAAATTTCCCAAATAATAGGGAGGTTTAGGGAACTTAGTCTACCCCAGATGAGAATTAAAAAGTCATAGTTCTGTCCAATCTCTTTTTGTGATTGATTTGAAAAGAATCACAATTCTGCACAGTATAAAGAGACCTCAGATGTGCTCCAGCCAAATTCTCTCATTTCAGCAGCTGGGAAGTTGATGCTCAAATAGGTGAAATTGCCTAATGATATTCACAGAAAGATATTCATGAAAGGCTCTCCTAAAGATAAGAGACTCTTTAATTTCACACTTTCATCTTACCCTCTTCCCTCTCAAATGGTGAAGTGTTTGCCTCCTTTGGTTTACTTCATTCTTTTTTTTTCTTAAATATTATTTTTACAATGTTAGTTAAAATATAATTACATCCCCTCCTCCTTCCCTTTCCTTCCTCTAGCCTGGAACCTTTGCCTAGGGATGCTACCTACTGAGATTTTCCTTCTTCCTCATTAGCACGTCTTTTGATATTGTCATTGTTCAGATCTTGCTGATGCTGCCATTTCTAAGACAGGCAGTTCACAGTATACTACCTGGTATTCTTGTTCTTCCTATTTTTGTGCCTTTTCTTCTGTTGTGTTCCCTGAGCCATAGAACTAGGAGCTGGGATGTAGATGTATCCATTGCAGCTGGGTTCTCCTATAGTCTATTGATCTCTGCATTGTGCCCAGCTATGGTTTTCTGTAATGGTCACCATTTGCTTTAGAGAGAAGTTCCTTTGATGAGAGATGAGAACTACATTTATCTGTGGGTCTAGGGATAAGATTTATAATGTAATAAGGAATTATGTGGATCTAGCAAAGTGGTGGTAGTGGATTCTCTTTTAAAATTCATGACCTCACTAGCTCCAGGTTGCTAGTACCAGGCATGATTTCCCTCCTGTTGAGTGAGTCTGAAGCTCACTTAGATATCTATCCATTACTACCAATGTATGAGGGGCACTACTGCACATTCATGGACATCTTGCCATGCTGGTCATTGTTGTGGTTCATAGATGTCACAGCAGGGTAGGACTACTAATTGCTTCCTTCCCTTGGCAGCTTGCATAGTGCTTTCTGGTACTCTGGATGCCAGATTTCAGGGAGGAGGCTTAGGTTCAATACAGCTCATATGGTCACTCCTGGGCTGTGTATTCAGCAATAGGGACTTCCTTTAGACCTCTGAGAGGCATCCAACGTCAACAGCAATAGCCTGTGTTCTTTTGGGAATCATTTGGACTATTGTGACCAACCACTGGAAAGGAGGTTTTGTCTGCTTGGGATTTTTGTTAGTGTGTGGCTCTTATGGGGAGCACAGTCAAGCCCAAGTGCCATGACTTTGTTTAAGATGTAAATATATACACATGTGTACTGTGTACAATTTTTACTAAATATTGAATATGATTCTTTGATGCTGTCTCAAATGACCTGCCATTTGACTCTCTCCTCTTCCTCTCTACTGACTTCTTCACCCGTCCCAGTTAGATACCTCTCCCTATTTTTCCATTCCACTTATAAAGAAAAATGAAATCGTGAAATTATAAGGTAAATGGATGGATCTAGGAAAGAGTATATTGAGTGAGAAAAAGACAAAGTGTGCATGTTCTCTCTCATCTGCGGTGAGTAATTGTAGATTTTCAGATGTGAGTATATAAATAACTGTAGAACCCAGGAAGTTATAAAGGGAGCACAGAGTAAGACTAGCAGGATACAGGCGATATTTCATCTTATATATTACCTGCACTTCTTCACCACTTCCTAGGGAAACAGAATTTGAAATTTCTCTTCTATTCATGATTTTGATAGTGCCTAAGACACTAACAAAACTCTACAAGGCTGAAAATGGCATGTCAAGAAAGGCAGTATAAATTCCTGCATGTGGTTTTTTAACCCCCAATGTATAGTAAATATGCCCTGTATCACATTGCTCTACCTCACGATTCCCCTAAGCATAGGCAGAGGGATTTCAAGAGTGTCTTATGTCCTTTCTTGATTCTTTTCAGATTTCTCTTTGCAAATTCTGAGTTCCCTTAGCCTGGCCACAAATTTCTTGAGAAAGAGTTAACCTCGACTTCCTTGGATTTATCTTCTCCTCTCTGCCTGATTATAGTCACTGTGAGTGATGATTACATATTCTCACTTTGGACATCAATCCCAATCTTTATGCCTTCAGATAGTTTCATCTTTAAGTTTAAAATTTTTATTTTATTTTCTATAAAATCAGGATTTTGTTGCCAAAGTGTCTGCTGAAAATAACTCTTAAAAGCAAACAAACAAGAAACAACTGTCACTTCTGGTTTGAAAGTTATTTACTCCACAACAAGGAAAACTGAGAACTCTGCTCGCATCACCTTTAACGACTAGGTTGAACTCTCCCAGAATCCTCTGACATTTCAGCTGTTCTTTTACAACTTCACTGCTGTGCCCCAGAACAATGAGATAAATAACCATTCTCCTATTTCTCTAAACACTTGAAGATATACCTGGCCTGACAGTCGGCAAATAAATCTTGGGAAGTTAAAAAAAGGTGGGTTCTGAGGTCCAGTTAAGAGCTCAAGAACAGGGCTTACCTGGCTTGTGGTTTTTGTGTAAATGAGAAATTGACTTGGCTGTCCCACTTTTAGACAGAGAGTTTTAGGCAGTCCTGTGTGGCTCTATACAGTTGGGAATAAAGACAAGTTGGAGAATGGCCCCAGCTGGAATTCTCCTAGGAGAATATTGTTTCTAGTTTCCTGAAATGCAGGGGCTGAGTGTGGAACATGGAGTTTGGAAATCACTGTTTCTTTGACAGACTGCACAACCAAAAGATCAATCTTTTACAAAACTCACTGCTGTGTTGATTACTATTTTTGGACTGATATTGTATTAACATTTCAAAACATCATTTATTTCCTAAGTACTATTAGTCTGTTATTACCTTTCAGTAATATTCCGAAACATTTTAGTATTTTGTTTATTCTGGGTTCCCTTCAAACCAGAAGGCCTGGTGAAAATCCCAAGTTCCATTTCCTATGGACTGCATGCAGCTTCCTTGGAAGCCTCTGTGGGCAAGAAAGCTAGGATTCTGCAGAACGAGCCATACCTATAAGCCCACCGAAAGCTGTGCCTCCAGCCCTGCATGATTCAGGAGTGTGGGATTAGACAAAAGAGACATATTCCAGAGCCTTTTGTTTCTCATTTCAACACATTAAAAACCAGAACGCATGCATTTCAGGTAAACACTACTGCTTTACATTCCTGAAAGCATAAATAAATCTTCATGCCAAGGAAAATATTTACATTGAGAAATAACCAATAGAGACCTCTACACTGTCCATTCCAGGAGGCCATGTTTAGAAGGGAAGTGGGGAGATTAGACCAGGTAGAGTTTGGGGAAGCTTTGGATTCCTAAGATGAGGTTTCAGTGTGAAATAATTTTGGAGAGTCAGAGTGGGATCATAGGACAGGTTGAGCTATCTTAGACTTCAAATAATGCAAAAGCTGTTGAAGTGAGGGACCATTTGTTTCAGTAGCCTGTCAGAAGTAATTTCAGACCCGACAGGATGCCGAAAATCACCCTGTGATGTCTAGCTTTCAGCTCTCCTACTGGACACAAGAGAATCCTCACTGTGGAAGCAGGGCTGCCAGATCCTGCAGCTGAGCTGTGCCAATTGCTGCATCTCCACATCCCTCCTCCTCAGCGCTTCCCTCCCACCCCCTCCCTGCCCTCCCTTGGTGGGTATAGAATTCAGTCTTTTATAGAATCACAATGAGTTGATATAAGCAATAGCAACAAAAACAACATCAAAAGAAATTACACCACCATCAAACTATCTCATAATATCATTAGTGACCTAAATTAAAGCAAGATAATTGCCCCAGCAGACAACAAACAGCCATGAAGAATACTAATAATGTTGAAAGCCTGTTCCAGCACTCTGCCAGGAGCCCAGCTTCAAACGGTCTTGCAATTTGTGTTCACATCTACTGACAAAGCTCTTTCTCAAGTTCAGAAAAAGAAAGCAAAACTGGTCTTAGTCACCTTTATCTCTGCTTTTCTTTATCCTTCTCCTTCCAGGTTCTGATTACAGTCATAAAACAGAAATGGGATGCTCAAAACTCTGCTGAGTGTTGAGTGAGAAATGCTGATGTAACTGTGGTTGTGGGGGAGGAAAAGTTTCTCAGGCATGACGTTCAGGTCAATGACGTATTGGCTGAAACAGTTTTCTGTAATAAATTGGATCAAAAAAACAAACTTTGCCTCAATGTTTTCAGTCTTCTGGGAATACTGATCCTAACAATGACTTTCATCAGCAATGCATGATTGTACCTGATATTGGAAATATCAGCTTCCTGAAGTGAGAATCCCATCCTTCTTCTCTCTTCTGTGTCTTAGGGTCAGCTGTGACAGGAACAGGCTTGAGTGGAATAATTAGCTCTGACTTCATGAATCAGGGCAAACTGGTTTCCTTCCTCAGAAGCTCTTGAACAAGGTGATGAGGTAAAGCCATTTTTGAGAACTTTTCCTCAGGTTCTCAAAGTTAGACAAACATCATGAGGTTTAGAGTTGGAAGCTGGAGAAGAAGAGGCCTATAAAAAAAAATAACTAACCAGGGGCCTGGACCACTATTGAGTTAACTACAGAAACAGGTACCCATGGCCATCCCATCTCTGGGGGTTAAGAAAAAGAGAGTGCAAGTGAAGATACATTTAGAAATGTTTCTTCCTTATTATTTTCATTTGGGAGATGGCTATGAAGTACATTTCAGCTCAGAGTAAACATCTTTCTGATTTTATCCCTAAATATGTTTTTATTCTCCATCTGTTTCATTAGGAGCAAAAAATAGAAAGGTGTGTCTCCATGCTCTGTTTTGGGCAGTTTTTATTTTCCAGGCCACTGGGTATGGCATTCTCACCTGACACTTAATGAAAAGGCAACCCAAGTCTGCTTCTAGGGTCAGGATACTGACAGACTACTGAACCTCCTACCTCAGTCAAGATCTAGACACCTCCAAAGACTGCTTGGACAAGTAAGTCAGAGGCTCCAGAGGTGAAAGAACTAGCTTTCTGCTTCACATTTGCCTTATGCTGCTTCTGTTTCTTTTAATTCTATTAAAAATGAAACATAATTATTTCAAGATAACACATGCCTGCTATTGTCCTCATTCCATCTCATCTTATGATAATCTTTTCACATCTTCAGAGTCATCATGTTTGGTGGACATAAAATATTACAGCAAGAAGAGCTATAATAGCCCCCACAAGGATGCCTAGACACTGCTATGTAGACTTTGCACATTGTTGAGAACTGCCTGGATCCCACTAATGCTATTTTGAACAAATTGAGAGTTGATGGGAAAATTAAAGAGAAAACACATGTGCTTAGTGTGGTTCCCAACTATTAACTAAATATCAGTTACACTGGAGTATGACTGATATGTGTTATTTACAGAAATATAAAAAGCAGAGCCATTGTCAAGATCACAGAGCCCACCCACCTTAGTTTACAAACAGTCTTTCTCTGCTTTAACACAAGGGTAAGTTCTCAGAAATGCATTGCTCGTGATTTTGTTATGCAAACATTATGGAGTATACTTATGTTACCAATCAACTGTCTGAGGGTTTTTTTTTTCTTCCTCTACCCAAATTGAGACTATGGATAGACAAGGAGTTCTCCATGCTCTGTTTTGGGCAGTTTTTATTTTCCTCTAAGGTTGACGGCAGCCATGGCAGTGGGCAGGTGAAGCAGCAGCAGGTAGCACCCACTAATATTGCATCTCCTAGGTCTCATGGATCTGGACCATTAGCTACACACTTGTACAGCTCTTTTGTAGACTTGGGATATTATGACTCTCAATCCTGGGTGGTGGCTGATCTTGCAGCTTTTAGACAGTCTTAGGTGTCAGTAGTCGTCAGGATTTGGCAACACCCAGTGTTAGTTGCTCTCAGTCAGCAGTCTGATGTTCTTGGCCTTATAGACTTGTTACTCCCTGGAACTATTCTAGACTTGAGGTCCTGTGGTTTCTCTTCTCTCTGCTGTCTTTAGCCTCAGTTCTTTATCTCTCTGTCTGCACCCTAGTTTACCAACAACAGTTGCTATCCTGGCCCCTCTCTTCTCTTTTTCTCTGTGTCTGCAGTTCTGAAAGTAGGCAAGGAAATACCACTTGAGATGAACCTTTTACTAAGTCTAATACCGACACATCACAGTAGTAGTAGAAGAGAGTACCTCTCAATTGACTCATCCAGTAGGCCTGAGAAGCTTGTTTCTATTGCCAAAGAAGGGGTTTGTACTCAAATCACAGCAGATCATTAGAGGACTACTACAGCCTTACCACTTGGCACCACTCACAGCCATTGGATTGGGTTTGGAAGAATTACAGCCTTGTATTTTCAGCACTAGTCATAGCTGCCCCTCTACTAGGACACCAAAGAAAGTGCTGTCCCTCTGGCCTAGGTGGAAATGGCTGTAAGGTCATTTAGAGTTCACCAAGGTTGTGACAGTAGAAACTATGGTACAATCTATTTCAAACAGCCCTGTTAGAAGCTTTGACTTCACAAACCAGGACACCCAGCTGCTCCCATCATGCCAATTTTTCAAGGTGTCTGTGGAATGTTCCAGGTGACTGGTATCAGTATAAGGATAGTAGATTTGGCTATTTGATTGTCAATCTCTTCACTCAAGGCATCTAGGGCAGTCAGGAAGGGCCCAACAACTGCCAATTAGGGAGTCAAATGGCTCTATTACCCCAGCATCTTTGCTTATTTATAGGAAAATAAACAGCAATACTTCTCATCACTAACATTAACAGTTAACAATGCTTGATAACTCTCCATGGCCCTAGGGAGAAGTGGGTTTCCCTCTTCTGTCTTACACAATCTGAGACTGCCATGATACCACCAGAAGTTATGATCTTTTAGGACAACCACTGGACGTGGATCGACCAATGTTTGAACGTTGTTATGCAACTTATGACAATATTAGACAATTATATCTGAAAGATTGGGTGAATTTTCCAGGGTATTATAACAAATTAGTAACAGGGATGAAGCAGCAAACCACATCACTTAAGTGATAATTATTGTTTTTTCCATTACAGCATAGGGGCCTCATATTTATCTCTCTTAGGGTCAAGAGTGACATGAACAAACTTGGAAAAAATGACCAAGTTTGGATCAAGACAGATTGGTTTCCATAGTAACTTCTGAGAAAATTAGTTGTGTAGTGACATGGAATAACCTGCTTCCAGATTCAGAACTCAACTGGACACACTGATGTGTCTATGCTGATGCAGAGTATCCTGATACAATGCAGACCCTTGCTTATAGCAAGCCCTTAATAGATCTAAAGTTTAAGTTGACGAAAAATTGAAGTCCTTTTCAGATCAACTAGATATGTGATTCTCAACATCTGGCCAGTCTGAACCAGAGAGGACATTTGGAAATTTTCAATTTTCTGAATAAGGGGGAAAGGGCACTGATCATTACATTTGATGGGGAGAGGCCAGGCATGCTGGAAACAGCCTGGGGTGGGCATGAGAGACTTCCAAGATGCAGAGCTGGAGGAGTCCTGGTGTAGGCCTGTATGATCCCTATATGCTTTTTCAGTTAAAAAGTAAATTGTTCTTATTAATTTTATCGCTGTAATTATTTTGAATTCATGTTGCATAAATGCTGTAATAAAACTAGCTATTTCAAATATTAATTAAAGTTGGTTATAGTTTTTTATGAGTTGAAGTTATATGGCTCAAATTAAGAAGATGAGAGTCTTGAACTTTCTCAGCTGAAAACAGAGAAAGGCTAGGTAAGTCTGAATCTGTCTGAATCTAGTGGTTCTCCAACTACAATGTGCATCAGAAAGACCTTAGTAGCTTGTTAGTCAGAATTTCTGACACCAGAGGTTTGGTACTGGGCCCCAGAGTTGTGTTTCTTAGAAAATCCCCAGTTAATGATTCCCATCTGAGGTCAAGCTTTGAGAGTCACTCTGTGGTCTGATTTAATCCCCAGGACAGGTGAGGGTTGTTTGTATTTGTTTTTGTTTAATTTGGGTTTGTTATGAGCAAGCCAAGCTACTTTATTTTGATGATAGCACTTACGTCACTCAAATTGTAGTTTAAAATGGTCCCTTTAAATCCTGCCTCTTGGACTGTTTGGTTCAGCCGGCCACTTTTCATTGTCTCCCGTGTTAACAAAGTCATCTAGACACACTACAGGAATCTGGAAAAAGCATTTTTCCATAAGCCCCTTATCCTTTCTCCTATCTAAAATGTGTTACTATTGATTTAATGGAAGATTAGACATGTAGACAGCTTCCAGCCTGACATTAACAGGGTTAACGGTGAAACAGCCATGTAGTTTCTGGTTATTAAGTTTGCAATTGGATTTGCATACTATTGATGCCTGATCCCAGGAGTGCATCTGTGATATGGACAACATAAGACAAAAAAATAAAAAATTAAAAAAAAAAAAGAGGCCAGCTCTCTGGCAAGCTCCTTCTTAGCCTGCTTTCCCCTCTCTTGCTTACAACATTTGTTTTCCTACAGTGTAAGTCAGACAAGAACCAGGAAAAAGAAGAGTAGGCAATAATGGTGCTTACTCTGGTTGGAAAATTCTAGTCTCAAACAGCAGGCCTGGCTTTGATTACATCTCGTAATCAAGCTGTGTACAGTATGACTTGACTTAATGTCTAAGACATGTTCATCTGCACATTGGGAAGCTCAATATTATAGACCATACAGTCAATTGGCTTGGGCAAGAAGTCCCAGTTCATCAGGCTTCTGTTTTCTGAAAGATGATGTTTCCTCTCTAAGATAGACTTCCCAGGACAATTGAGTACTTGGTTAGCAACTGGGTAATATCATTTCTAGGCATAGTGGGGGACAGGATTTGAAAAGAAGGAAAAACAATATTGAAATGTTACTCAGCTAAGCTAGGTCACGGAAGACTGCTGTCAACATCACTTCCAAAGTACAATTGTATTAACCTTGAATTTGGAAGGACAGCAAATTAAAGCCCTAGACTAATTATTTAAATTTCTTAAATTATATGTATACATGTAGGTGTGTACCCTTTTATTTATGAGATTTCCTTTACAACAATGAACATTATCTATTGATATAGATATATTGATATCTATATCAAATTCTTACAATATAGGAATATTATATTCTATTGTGGGACTGGGCACACTACTCCTTGCTTCACTGTGGTTTTTTAGGTCCTGAGAAAGGAGATAGTTTTTTTTCCAAACTCTACAGGGTCTATATGACATAGACACAGAGCCAGATCCCACTTAGATGCTAATTAATAAACTCTCTAAATGGCTTTTGAGTCATTCACTCAGGTCTCTGTCTACTGAAAGGAGGATATCACTTTTAGATATACATTAGTACAAGTTTAAATTGCCATGTCCTAGAGAAATCACATAGGAGCTGTTCCAGAAGGCAGGAAATTATCTCTGGAATGGATACACATACACACACACACACACACACACACACACACACACACACACTTACCTAATAAAATGTATGATCAGTAATATACACAGATTCCTTATTCTAACTACTTCATTCTTGTTGTGGGATATTCAATCACATTGTGAACTCCAACTTTGCATTTACACTAATTAAATAAAATCAACCTTGGGTCAGGAGGGGGAACCAGCATCTAGTTGATAGAGAGTCAGGAGGATTCTGGAAGATGGATAGAGAGAAGCACAGAAAGTAGTAGGGAGGGACTTTGAGTGTGGCCATCTTTTTTGGTTTGGTAGAGAGTGGAAGAATGCTCTTTTTTTCTGAGACACTGGCAAAGATGGAAGGTCAGCTAGTGGATTCTCAACCTCTCTGAGCTAGCAGGTTTTCACCCCAGCCTCTGACTCCCAAGTCTTATTGATTAATAGAACAATAGAGATTTAGTTAAAAACTACAGTTGGTGGCAGTGGCAGGAGGAGGATCAGGTGGGATGTAAAAGTCCCACCAGGCCTATCTGAGAAACTGTCAGTAGCTTCTGTGTCACAAGTACAGGCTGAAACAACAGTAGATTCAGGAGCAGCCAATGTACCGACAGAAAAACAACAAATTTTGTAGTTGCTATCTCTTTTGAAAATAAAATTATAATCTAGAGTACACATAAAATTCAGTTCATGCATCTATCCATCCAATCAGTCATTTCTTCTTTTACTTATGTTGTATATGTATTTATTGAATAACACGGGCCATATGCTACCTAATATTCTAGTAGTATCTACACAGACTCTTAATAACAATCTTTTCTTCTACCTTAATATATCTAGCATAATTCTGAATTCCAAACAGTGGGGTGGTTTGGGGTGGAGGTAGGATTGTTTGCTTGTTGGTAGGTTGGTTTTGTATAAGGCAAGTGAAATATTACAATGCATAACTGTAATGGCTGACTTCATATAGAATAATAGAATATATTACTCCATATAAGTTGATTGACCATTGGTTACAATAGAAGATTGTACATACATCACAGGTTACCAAGTGATACACGTGCCACAGGGTTACCAGTCAGATTGGATCCTCAACATTATTTCCAACATTAAAATTTCCTAGAAAATACAGCCTGTGTGGGGAAAAATGTTCCTTAACATAATATGAATCTCATAGAATAACCAAACAAAGTTCCCAGATCATTTTTTTTAATCTGCAATAAGGCCAGCTGTGGTGGCACATGCCTTTAATCTCAGCATTCAAGAGGCAAATGAATCTCTGTGAGTTTGAGGCCAGCCTGATCTATATAGCAAGTTGATAGACAGCCATGACTACATAGTGAGGCCCTGTCTCAAAAACAAAATCTGCCATATTTTCATATTCTTATAGGATCCTTAAAAAAAAATCACGCCTTTTAAAATTAAATAGCATTAGTGATAACTGCTATGAGAAAGCTTTGGGATTATTCTTTGGGGTCATTGGAAACATGAGGTCTGTAAAATACAGGTTGAAACATTTCAATACCAGTTTCAAAAGAGAAATAACTTTAAATCTGTTATTCATAGATAGCTTGTCTATAATGACATAGACACAGAGACAGACCACACTTAGATACTAATGGGTGGACTGTGTAAACAGACTTCTCATTCATTCTGGTCTCTGCCTACTGAAAGAGGATTATCACACTATTGTGCAAGTTTTAATATCTCACAAAAGGAGGAATAAAAACAAAAAAACCTGAAAAAGTAAAATCAGAAAGAATAGATTTTATTTTCAAAAGGATTTGGAGGAAAATGCAATAGAGATTGGTTGTTTTAAACCATCATTTTCTAGTTATAAATATTCTTTGGTCTTTAGCATGCAATTATCTCACAAAGCTAGAAAAATATATCTAAATATATACTAGCAATAAAATGAAAAGAAGCTCTTACTTTGGTAAAAATTTGAGCAGCATAAACAAAAGAATGGCGTAGGACAGATGATAAGCTAGTTAAATGGCCATTTTCTGACAGAGTAACCCCAAGTGACACTAGAAACAAGGCAAGGTGTGATCAAGGCAGGCTGCCTCTAAGATTGCTTTCTATTCAGATGACTGGGGAGGGGGTCCTTCAGCAATTTTGCTGCCTCTGGTTAAACAAATACATAATATTTTAAGCAGGGAGACTGGCATTTCATTTCAGTAAGACTGACTTGGAAATGAACTTTGGAGCTCAGGAGTGGGAGACTTGGACAGTTGTTTGCTCTCCCCTAACTGGAGAGCATTCACACAGAAACACAGGCTCAGTTGACACAAGAAAGACACAAAAGACACAAGCCAGTGTTGGTTTCTTCCCTCCACAAGAGAAAACTGAGCAGGAAACAAAGATGTAGCTCCAGATTCTTTTGCTCCAGGCCATTCACACTCCTGAAAAAAAGGGGATTGTATTAGTTCCTTTCAATTTGATATGTCAAAACACCCAAGCTCAGCAACTTTATGAAGAAAAGGTTTGCTCTGCTCATCACTTTCAAGAATGAAACCTCAAGTTCTGATATTCCTGTTGGATCTTCCCCTGGTGAGGGCCTGGTGGTGGATGACAGCATGACAGGAGTACCATCCCTGAGAGCTATAGGTGACACTTGGAGGCAGGAAGGGGCCCAGTCTTGCTTCTTAGAACTACCCAACATGTCCTTAGAAAAGCAATGACCTAAGAGTTTCCACTAGGCCCCACCCCTTAAAGGTCCACAGCACTACCCACACCGCCCCACTCAACACCAAGTCTCCAACATCAGAACCCTTCAAGGAAACAAATTGTCCCTGTACCTTACCAGAGGCAAGGTGTTTGGTAGTGACTTATGTATGTGGCAGCATCATTCTACCTGTAGGCTTCAGATGGAGTACATTCTGTCTCATGAAGATGCTATCAGCAGCCTTCCTTTCTGGGAACTCGATGTAGCCCTGCCTGTTAAGTAGTAGAGCAGCCAGTAATTTAGGAATTGGCTTGCTTTGACACAATTATCCAACCTCTAAAACCAACCAAATGACAGTAAACAGATAAAAGCAAACCTATTCATCTGTAAATAACTCTACCTTATCAGTGTAATCCTCTATCTTATAACCAGCTTCATTAACTGGTTTATAGATTAAACCATAGACTACACTCTCAAAACCACCATCCCAAAGAGGATACATGTCCTTCTATCCCGAATATTCATGGGTGGGAGGTGGCAAAAGTCCACACAACTCAGATTGACCAAGAATAAGAATTTCTATGGCAGGATACTTCCTAAGAGTGGGTTAGGACATCATCAGATTCCATTATCTTCAAGTAGAACCAGATTTTCCTCTAGAATTCCCTAGTTCAGTGATTCACAAAGCTTGGTGTGGCCTTGAGCAAATAACATTTGTAAGTTTCTGGAGCCTTGATTCTGTTTTTCTCTTACCATCTCTTCCCACCCATTGCTTTCTGCACCCAGTAATTCTGGATGGACACATGGTCCTGTTCCCCCATGATGTTTTTAAATCACCCTCACAGCACCGTGGCACATTGTCTCTCCCACACTCTCTCCTTCTTCTTCACCTTCCTCCCTCCACCTATACAGGTCTACCACACAAAAGGTGTAGAATGTTTATTTTAATCTTTATTTTTAGTTCATCTTCTATAAAGGAACTAAAGAATATTCCTGAATATAATGCTACCCAGAATGTACTGGGGTCTCCTGGGAATGGACTCTATTGACATGAGGTGAAAGCCATCTCCCACCTTATTATTTAAGAGCCAACATGCCAAGACAGTTGATGTTGCATTATCTACAAATGTTCCTGCTGATTTAAACTGAACTCTTGGAGGTCTCTTTGGTACAAATCAATACTTCCCTCTGAATCCATATTCTGTTTTTTTCTACCCTCTGAAATTCCACTGGCATGAACAAGCATCTACATACTGAAAGTAATGGATTGCACACATGAATGCCATCATGGTTGTTACTTGACCATAGGCCAAAATCTGAAACAAACAGATTTCGGGTCATGTTTGCAGTGGGTTCCACTATTAAGAATGTAAAGGCTAAAATGGAACCCCTACTTTTTCCACTTTCAACTTGGCTTATGACCTACACCCATGTAGGTTTCTTTGGCTCAAAATAAACAATGCCATATTCGGATATTTTTTCCTGACTATTTTAGCTGAATTAAAACAAATGTGCCTCTAAAATATATGTGCTTACCAAGCCAGTGGGGACTAACCAGGAGCTGCTCATAGCCTGTTATTCAAGTTAATTCTGCTACTAAAAGAAAAATGAAATAGAGAAACACAAGTTATTGCACTTGCAGATTACACACATTTTGCTTAATTGTGTATAAATGAAGCTAGAGGGAGCATAATTCTGTCATTGTCTATGCCAGGAATGGAGGTGAGCAGGTTTTTCGGCATTTGAGTAAACAGGCTGATGTTATTGGCAGACATTAGCCCACAGTTTTGTAGACACTGTGCATCTCTCATCCCACTGAGTATTGCATTAGTTCCTACATTGGAAAGTGATTTTTCTAATTTTAAGAAAATTTCTAAATGTGGTCTCTAGTTAATCTTTCAGTAAAAACAGCCAAGCTACAAAAAGATAAGAAATGAGAAAACACTTTTATGTTGAATGTTAAAAGTGATGTAACATTTGATCTGTAATTTCTTCTTAATTGTTCCAAATGCAATACACAGGTCTTAAGTTTTCACGCTTTCCTCTTCAGAGATGGAACACCAGACTTGGCTGTTACCAAGCTGTACAGGGAATATTACAGTCCTCAAGGCAGCAGGAGTTAGCTGATGGTTGACTGAAGTAGGAAATCATATCCACTAAACATACAGCAAGCACATTCTACTTTTTATATAAAAATTCCCTTTTTTTTCATCCTAAGTGGTTTAGAACATTCAAAGTAACCAAAAGACAATCTGTGAAATAACCTCTTTCAACTGAAGAAGAAACATCCACTCTTGCATACCTAATTGAAAACTTCCTCTCTAAAGCTTACAATTTTAAAGAAATAACATCCCGAACCACTCCTAGTCAAATTGCCACGGTATGTTAGGAGGGAAACGAGAAGTCAGAAAAAGTGGCTTCATTGTTGGACACAGTAGTGACTTCTCCCATTGTACTATATAAATGCAGCCTCCAGAATCTGCACCAGAATTCTGAGAGCCCTACTTACTTATTACTTAGCAAGTGCCAGCAGCAGAGGAGAGGGCTTCAAGATGACATATAAAGAGTCGTGCTGTGGTCAGTCCAGAAAGAAATCTGACAAGGGAAGAAGACGCAGATAATGTTACACACACTGTGGGGAAGGAAGCAGCTGTTTTCTCAAACATTACACCTGTAAAAGCAGATACAAACGTATAAGGCTGTAGTGTTAGTTCTTTTAATCTGGGTTGTCTATTTTTTTTATACATACCTTACTACCTGTGGTTCATCATACCTGCCTATACTATACTTGGTACCTCCCTGTGTGTGAGAGAGTAGGTAGTTGAACACTTGGCTTTTAGTTTTCCTTCTTATCACAGGTTTGCCATTATTTCACTTCAACCAGCCTTTATTGCATACCTCCTGTGCAGCAGGCATCTGTTTTAAGATGAGGGTTTATTATTCAGGCACGATGAAGCCAACAGAGAAGAAGATTGAAAGGCTAGTTACTCATAAATCCTTTGAAAAGGCAATTTGCCACACCACTGGGACACAAAGTCAGGTACTAAAAATAGTTAGAGAATAGGCTGGAATAGAACATGACAAAAGCCTCATTGTGATTTTTGCTGCAAAGAAAGGACAAGCCAGAGCAGAATCAGTGGGGACTGGCTGGATTGGACAATTTCAGTGTGTTCTGGAACATACAGCTGCCTGGCATGTGGCTCTGGGTATGATCCAGCAGAGGAATGGACAGAACTGTGTCAAACTGAAGAATAAGCATTGGGTGGGTGGGTTTGCAATGAAATGCATGCTTACAGGTAACTTACTTGCTATTTTTATGAACTAGCTAGTCTTTGCTCCAGAGTCAGCAAAGCCCCAAACACCATAAAAATAGAATAAAGAGACAATTAATAGAGCATCCAGGCTCCTGTGGGATAATGCTGTTATACACTGGTTTAATAAAACACTGATTGGCCAGTAGCCAGGCAGGAAGTATAGGTGGGATGAGCAGACTAAAGGAATGTTGGGAAGAGGAAGAGCAGAGTTAGGAGATGCCAGCCCACTGTCCAGGGAGCAACAAGTAATGGCACACAGGTAAAGCCATGGAAAATGTGGTGATATATAGATTAACAGAAATGAGCTGAGTTTAAGTGTAAGAGCTAGTCAGTAGTAAGCCTGAGCTAATGGCTGAGCAGTTTTAATTAATATGAGCCTCTGTGTGTTTACTTGGGTCTGAGCAGCTGTGGACTGGGCAGGACACAGGAAAACTTCCAGCTACACCAGGCTACTGAAGTCGAGAGAATATAGAAAAGAGGAGATTATATCTCAGACCAGATAGAGAGAATTTATACATGGTACTCTATTTGACCCTAGACTTTTTTCTTGTATACAAAGTACAGTGTGTTTCAACTGCTGGGGCCATCATAGGGATTAGGCAATAAGAATTGTAGACATATATTACATAGGTATGTGACACCGTTCAGAAGTGTCTGGTACATAGAGTTGTTTAATACATGTATATTTTCTATTCTCCTGGAAGCTGCTGGAATCCAGAGAGATTGGTCATGATGGGAATCTTCATACATTGAAACACGGCAGTGATAAGGCTGAGTTTGCAGTGCTGTGGAACCACAAACAATAAAGGGATCCTATAAGGTCACCCATCTCATCATCACAGAAGTCAAGTAGAAATGGCAAGTATGATCTATGCTTAGCAGTATTTCTGACGCATTAGAAGTTTATATAATCACCTATATTCATGGCTAAAGATTATATTTCTAGTCCATATTTTGTCTAAGAAGTTTGAGAGTAATTTTAAAAAGAAGTCTTGCTATAAAAAAAATTGATTCTGTAAATACCCTCTTATCTATCCTTCTATCCAGGAATATGCTTGTCTAGGCCCAAATTTTAATACACTTTCCTAATATATGTGTAAATTCCTAACATACATGAATGGTCTTGGACAGAGTGCTATCTGTATGAGGATGTATTGTATCTATCCATCTTTTCAAATCCCCTCAACTTATCATTTATTATACCCATTATTACTGTAGTAAGCAATTCCAAATAGGCTTTTCCTAAGCTTTCCTATGTCATCCCAGCAGAACCTGCTCCAGACACATGCCTCTTGTTTCTCTAACCTCTACCTGGTGAGGACATGGGCAAGCTCAGTGAACACACTTTGTGCTCAATCATGCACAATGCATACAAGTAAAAGTGAACTTCACACTTTCAATTTAACCAACAACACTTGAAAGCTGATTCACAAGCCTGCTTCTCTGCATGTCCTTGGAGTGAGCAGTTCTGTGGCACCTCAAAGAAGCCAGCAGGAATGGACCAATGTCCTCTATGGCAGTAAATTCTGACCTACTCTGGTGATGGGATGGCCAAACACCCTAATTGTCGTGCTAGAAACCTCATCCAACTAATGAGGGATCTGGATGCAGAGATCCATGACTAGGCCCCAGGTGGATCTCTGGGAGTCCAATTAGCGAGAATGAGGAGGGTTTATATGAGCGAGAATTGTTGAGACCAAGGTCGGATAAAGCACAGAGACAAATAGCCAAACAAACGGAAACACATGAAATATGAACCAATGGCTGAGGGGTCACCAACTGGATCAGGCCCTCTGAGTGGGTGAGACAGTTGATTGGCCTGATCTGTTTGGGAGGCATCCAGGCAGTGGCACCGGGTCTTGTGCTCATTGCATGAGTCAGCTGTTTGAAACCTGGGGCCTATGCAGGGTCCCTTGGCTCGGCCTGGGAGGAGGGGACTGGACCTACCTGGACTGAGTCCACCAGGTTGATCTCAGTCTGTGGGGAAGGCTTTGCCCTGGAGGAGATTGGAATGGGGGGCAGGCTGGGGGGAAGGTGAGGGGGGCGGGAGGGGGGAGAACAAGGGAATCTGTGGCTGATATGTAGAACTGAATTGTATTGCAAAATAAAAATTAAAAAAAAAAAAAAGAACACGTCCTTGTATTTCCTGCCTTCACTTCCCAGTATCATACTCTTGTCTTCCATTTCTGCTTCTTGGATCCCTTTTCAAATGAGGAGTCCAAGACTTTAGGAATTTTGAGGCAATAAGACTAAATCCATTGGCACAGGGCATGCCCTCAGAAAACAGAATGTAAGTGTAGTGTGTAACTACTAACCTCACAGTGGCAATCCTAGACAAGTGGAGGATTGCTGATGATCATCTCTGGCAAGAAGTGATAGCAAAATCAGTTCCTTATACCTGGGGGGGTCACTAGAATGAACCCCAAGGAGAAAGTGAAGTCTGAGGTACATGGCACCAGAAAGAACAGCTTGCCTTTGCTCATTTCTCTGCTCTGTGACAACTCTGCTTCATTCCATCATTCCTACTGTTCATCTGTCTTTGTATTTGATTTTGGATAAGGGTCTTCTTTTAGCCCTTTTAAAATGGTACCTGGTTTTAGACCTTTCTTAGAACCTTTTGCATAGGTTCCTAAAGCAAGACACTTTCTTTGCAGTATGGTTTTAAACACATTCCCTAAAAATTCAATATTCATTTTCACTTTCAGTCAGTTTGAGATATTTTCCAATTTTCTTTTGATTTCTTCATTAACCTCTGGGTTATATAGACATGTCTCTTATTTAATTTCTGAAACACCCGTAGTTTTTTCTTGCTACTTGTGCTATTAGCTTATGTGTTATTAACTTTTCTAGTTGTTGTGACAAAATAAACACCTGACAGAAGACACTTATGGGAAGAAAAGTGTGTTTGTGTTCATGGTTTCACAAGGCATGGCCCATTATGATGAGGAAAATGTGATATAGTTCAAGGAAGTGAGAGTATACAACTAGAGCTGCTCACATTATGGCCAATCAGGGAGCAAAGAAGTTTAGGGTGGAACCATTCAGAACCTATCCTGTAGTTGGACTTTCTGTTCAGCTACCAGTTCACAAATAACAACATAAAGAGTTGTTATTATTAATAATGAAATCTTGGCTTAGCTTTGGCTTTTTCACAGCTAGCTCTTAAAACTTAAATCAACCCGTTTCTATTAATCTACATTCTGCCACTTGGCTCTGTTACCTCTCCTCTGCACCATATTTCTGACTTCTTCAGTGTCTCACTAGCATCTCCCCTACCTTTCTTCTTCCCAGGATTCCTCTCTTTCTCCAGAAGTCCCACCTGTTCTCTTCTGCCCAGCTATTGGCCATTCAGTTTTTTATTAAACCCATCACAATGATGCATCTTCACAGCATAAACAAATATCCCACAACAGTACCCAGTGACCCACTGCCAGCTAAGGCCCATGTCCCAAAGATTCTTCCACATCCCAAAACAGCCAGCTGAGGAACAAGTGCTCAAACACATAACCTCACTGGTAACATTTTAGAATCAAACCTTAACAGCATTCCAATTAACTAATTGATATCATTTTAATAACTTATCAACATTTTGATTTGAGAGGCTGCAGGGTATTGAATGCAGGCCCCTATAAATGCTAAAGATGTGCTTTACCACTGAATTCCAGCTCTTACTTCTATAGTGTTCTAAATTAAACTTACCATCATCAAAGCACATGTTCTGTCTGATCCTAATTATTTAAAGGGTTTGAGACTTCTTTAGTGGTCACAATTGAGTCCACTTCAGTGGACACACTAAGCATTGGAAAATAACATGTCTTCTGCATTTGCTGTCTATGAAATTATATATACATTCAACTACTGATTTGGGATGATTGAAGGTGTTCGTTTGTCTAATTATTTTTGTATCTGTCTCTCAAATGAGCTCACAGAGACATTACAATCTGTACCTAAGATTGTGGAATTATATATTCATTCCTTGGCTTTTGTCAGATTTCATCCGTGTTTACTTACGATTGCTATATTTCCATGAATTGAGCCATTAATAACTATAAAATGTTTTTCCTTGTCACTTTCAATACACTGCATCTTGGTATCTATTCTGTCTTATAGTAATATGCTCCAATTCAACCTTATTCTGTTTGGTGTTCACCGACGGTGTCTTTTTCCACACATTTAATGTCAGTCTCCCATTACTCAGGGTGAAACACTCAATGGGATGTATGCAATATGTTCTCACATTTTTTCCTCTACCAGGATAGAAGTCTTGATTTGAAAATGGGAGAAATATAGCCACCAGGAAACCCAGAAGTTTAGTGTAAGTTTTGTAGCCATGATTTCTGTCTATTTTCTTCAGACAAAGAAAGGCATTGCTTTATTGTTTAGCCTTTTTTTTTTATAATACTGTGACAGGCTAATATTTCTCTTGTACCCTGAAGACAGTGAAAGAGTAGCTTTAACCCCCGAGATTCAGTGAGGTCATTGGGTGTCTTGTGCCTAGTAATAACACTAAAAGGACAGTTGTAGCAACTATGGCTCAATAAGGGCAGCATGCCATATTCTTAAGTTGTTGAATAGTGAGAGTCCGGGTTTCCCTGTGAGTTGAGCTTCACAGGCCAACCCAAATGCTGATAGTAGGCGAATGTGACAAGTCCTAACGAGGTCCAAAAGGTCATTTAAAACCAGGACCACAAGCTTGCTCACCAACCCTTTAAAACATATCCTTGCAGGAGGTGGAGTTAGCCCATTTAGAAGGACATGCAATGGTGAATGGATCAGACCTAATAGATAACCAGGCAGAGTGCCATAATGAGATGGGAGGGCAGTCTTCAGTGTGTCTTGTTTCTGTGCTACTCTCCATCCTTTTCCTCAGATCTTGAGGGTCCTCTCCCCATAAACATCCTACACATATGTCTTTGACTCAGAACCTTGTATTTTAGTTGAGGGACAGCAGGTTGAGTGATGGTGACTAGTATTATGCTCCTGGCTCATAAACAGGATTCCATCTCTCATAATTAATTTACAAATTGGATACTAGTATATATGGTATTTATAGAAAAGGAATTATAATATTGTGTGCTCTCCCTCAAATTCTTGCCTCAATTGAAATAAAGCTTTGTTTAGTGAACCCCACTTTCCTTTCATTGTTCTCAGAAGTGCCTAAATGTCCACAAATTCAAGGCTCCATTCCATCTTGATCATAAATCCTTAATGAGTGACCAGCAAATTCCAAACAATTTTATGGATATGGCAACACAAGAGTCAATGAGAATAAAGTGGCATCAGCCTTCATAGGGTTTACAGTCTATCAGACAGAAATAACCAATAGAAAATCAGGAATTTGCATGCCAAATGGTAGTAAGGACCTGGCTAATGCTGCCAAATAGTTTACCCAATTCTGCTCCAGTGAGTTTCAACTGTGTCTACCAACATTGTGGAAGCTGAGAAACCTGACATTATTTGTTAGGCTTCCTTCTGAAATATTGATCTTGGAATTAGGATTCATGAAAAGTGAAATCAGAATGGAGCAAGTGGGAGGAAGATGGAATACCAGGTATCATAGAACAACAGTGGGATTTTCCGGTTTGTAGCTGCAGTGCTGTTTGTGTTCATCAAATGGCCTGCAGTACTCATCTCCTTTACAGATGAGGAGCAGGTCCTTCAGTTACTGTAATTGTTGTTAGTACTATTATGCTGACATGAAAGTAATCATAAACCACTATTGTGTCCAACTTAGGGTTTCTATTGCTGCAATGAAACACTATGACTAAAAAGCAAGTTGGTGAAGAAAGGGTTTAATTATGTAGTCCATAATTAAAGGAAGCCAGGATAAAAGCTCAAATGGGGCAGGAACTAGAGCAGAAGCTGATGCAGAGGCTATGGAGGGATGCTACTTACTGGCTTACTCATCATGGCTTGCTCAGTCTGCTTTCTTATAGAACCTAGTACTACTAGCCCAAGGATTGTACCACCCACAATGAGCTGAGTACTTCCCCATCAATCACTAATTGAGAAAATGACCTACAGCCAGATCTTATAGAGGTATTTTCTCAATTGAGGATCCCTTTTCAGATAATTCTAGTTTGTGTCAAGTTGACATAAATCTAGCCAGCACAGTGTCTTCATTTGAATTTATCACTACCCATGTTGAAGTCTTCTCCATTTGCTAGGTGCTAGGTAAAGAACTGACTGTTAGAAAGGTGGTTAGGATTCAAAATGAAGTATACACAAGCTCCTTCCTTACAGTTTGAGAACTAACTAATAATTCAAGATTATGTGTGTGATAAAGAGGAGCCACAGTTCTGCTCCAGGGCAGCTTCTGAGGGTGAAATATTGTTTTGTTTCTGAGGTTCAGGGAATTTTCTTTTCTTTCCCTGAAGCCACGTTCTCTATGGTTTTCCTATTCAACAAAAGAAAGTGAGCCTGACAGGTGATTGGTACATTGGAGCATCACACATTCATTTGGATATGCCAGGCCTAATCACATGTGACAACTATCAAAGCACTGTTCTTAGGAAGCCATGAGAAAAATCAGAGCATTGCTTTGACTCAAGCCTACTGTGTGTCATGTTCATCCTGGCTGTCAGTGTTCCTAGGACAACTGTTATGACTCAAACCTTGGAACGTTGTTCAGGTTAGAAAACTCTCTATAAGCCCTGTGCTGCTAGCAGGCTTGTTCCAAATGGTCTTTGGTGTCATGAGCTCTCCATAGCCTGGTGATCTGAGAGGCCAGAACTGTCCTTACAGCTCCTGTCAAAGGAAATAGAGGCTTCTACCCACTCACTGTATGGAGTTAATTTGCACCCATGACCCATCAGTCTCTAGAGATCATCTAATGCCATGTCAGTTGTACCACAAATCCACAAATGATCAGCCCTCGGGGCAGCCATTGCATCAAATCTGTCTGCTTCCAAGGGACATTGGAAAGTGAGTTCTGCTCTCACTATGGCCATTTATGTCTAGAATGATCAAATATTATTTAAAATAAGAAAACACTTATTAAAATCATACCTTCCTTACATTGGCAAAAACTCAGTGAGTTGAAATCCTTTCAACAAGTGCTGGGTGAGTTTTTTATTTTTGGTAAAGAGGAAAATCATGCTATGAAATTGAAATATAGGACCCAGTGTTCTTAATGCATTTTGGGTGATGACATTTGTGATAATAACTGGCAGTGAGTATCAGTTAAACCCATGCCTGTAAATTATGGTAATTAATTGCTTCAACACCATGGGCATAATTATAATCCCCACTTAGAAAAGAAAAAGATCCAGATATGGTGGTGCACACCTTTAATTTTGGTACTCAAAAGGCAGAGGCAGGAGAATCTCTGTGAGTTTGAGACCAGCCTGGTCTACATGGTAAGCACCAGGACAGTGAGAACTACATAAAACGACCCTGTCTCAAAAACAAACAAATCTAAAACAAAAAGAAGGAAGGAAGGAAGGAAGGGAAGGAGGGAGGAAGGAAGGAAAGAAGGAACAAAGGAAAGAAGGAAGGAAGGAAGGAAGGAAGGAAGGAAGGAAGGAAGGAAGGAGGAAGGAAGGAAGGAAGGAATGAAGGAAGGAAGGGGAAACTGTCATTAGTCAAATGACAAATGACGTGCCTAAGACTGCATAGCCACTGCTGATGCTAAGAACAGATGTCCTTGAGATTTTCTGGTTCTGTTTCTTCCTTTAGCATTAGAAGCCTTCAGTTTCCCATTCTTATAACAATTCAGTTTTATAACATATCTAAATAAAAAGAAAAGTTGGACTGCCCTGGTAAGGAAGTGAGATCAGCAGGTTTCAAAGTAAATAAAAAGAAGGCTGGGGATACCCCAGTGTTGGTATGCACAAGATCCTAGGTTCAATCCTTATCACACACATTTTTTAAAAGGGTGGAAAGACTTCATGAATCACACACTGAATGACTCAGTTTCTAATGGCCCATTGAGAACATTGAACTTCACAAATTAGGAATTGTCTGGTGATTTTCAAGACTGAAAGGAGGACATAGCTTCAGATTGTTGATTTTCTTGGGAACTTTGATTTTAAATTCCATAGAATTTTCCTTAGTCTATCTTAGAACACTGATGCTGGAATCTTTTGTTTAACCATGGAGGATGACATAAAGTATATGATAAAATCCTATATGAAAAGTGTTTTACTTCACTCATGATTTGCTTTATTCTAGCATCCTTCACTTAGGGGAGGGATGGTGAGAGAAGTACCGAGAAGCTTCACAAGAGAGAAGCTGTGAAGGTGTCATCAGCACCTTCAGGGTAGATGTGGTAGCTACTTCATTGAACTTCAATAAAAAGTCAAAGTAAGAGTGAACGAAGAATTGCATGAGCTAAATTAAGATTTGATTATTTTGTTTTTATATCTAGGTATGTTTCAACATGCCAGTAGCACTCATATCAAATTTATTGGTATATAATTGAGAGACCACATGTATAGAATATGGTTATTTCCTAAAAATATATATCATAAAATGATTACTGCAGTCAAATTAATCAAAACATCTCTGACACACTTCTGTATTTTGTGTATGGAGTGGAGGAGAGGGAGACAAGGTTTTTTTTCATATTTTTTAATTTAACATTTTCAACATAACAGCATGCTTTTGTGTATTACAATTGTTAATACAATAGATATTCACTTGCTTCCAGGACTTTGTGTCTTATAAATGACCATTAAGACCATTTGATTTGCATCAGCTCATTTCCTGCACTTCCAGTTTTTTTTTAATGCTTTCACATATGAGTCAGCTTGGTGTGCATTTTGAACCAGCTGGGAGCCCAGCTTAACCCACTGTTTTTAGAGAAAAGACATCCAGACTTGCTGAAGTGTTCATGGATTTTTCCAATGTGTATGAACTACTGAGACTATCTTAGCATAGAACATAAATGTTTGAAAGCCACATGGAGGATGCTGAAAAGTTATAGATGAAAATATATGTTTTAATTGTGTATGGTGTGAGTGCCAGTGGCACATAAGATAAGTTCAGATCAGTATAAAATAAACAAACAAAAAAAACTGCACAGATCCTATACAAATGAGAGTACGCTCTAGTTGCTTCCTACTGCAGTATACTCACATTATTGTGAGCAAAATGTTCAGTTTCCCAGACTCTTCATTTCAGGAGTAGAGCTAGATGGTGTGAAAACATGAGCCAGATGTTTGTATTGAATAATTGATTTTCTTACAGAGGAGCTGGTATGAAACAGTTTAGTCTTTTATTTCTAAATATCATAGTTCTATGTAAATGAATATGTGAATACAGAATCTTGAAAATGTTTGACATGGTTTTTATTTTTCATCTATGTATTTTATAATTGTTAATAATTTTTAATCTACATACTACTTCTATATAATTTCTAATTGTTAATGACTGTATTAGGTTATAGGTAGTACTCATGTGATTATGTTCTTGCTGTAGAAAATGGTGATGGTATTAAAAGGCCTATTCATTGAACATTGAGAAATGGTTATTAGATTGATAATTGCCTATATTATATTACATTATTGCCAGTGCTCTAACAGCCTATGTGATGTTATCTAGACACAGAGCATAAGAACTTTTGCAATAATATATCACTAAAACAGGATGGGCCTGGGTTCATTGGCCCTCCCCCAGTACAAGATTTAACAGAGATTATATACTATGTACAAACGTACATATTAACAATGGATATAAAAAAAACAAATTATTTTTGCACTTTAACATTTAGAAGAATATTACTAACACTAGTATAATATAGTTCTACTTTATATTATGCCTAAATTCATATATTTATAGATGACTCATCTAATTCAATGGAATTTTCTTAGAATCAGCAGCAGATTGTCACATCAAAGTTATAGGAAATGAAGTAGTATGGTTTGAAATATAGTTTCTATATTAAAAGCAGAAAGTTATGATTTAGACTAAAATCACTCACTAATTATGGGTCAAAGAGAACCTGTAACTTTGCTGATGTCACTCTATACTGTGGTGGTATTGTGTTCCCCAAAATATTGTGCACCCTAATAAATTTATCTGGAGTCAGAGAACAGAAGCCACTATATACAGAGGCTAGAAAACGATGGCACTCACACCTTTAATCCTAGCATTCCAGAGGCAGAAATCCCTCTGGAGCTCTGTGAGTTCAAGGCCACATTGGAAACAGCTAAGCAGGGTGACTCACGCCTTTAATCATAGAAAGTGAGCCTTTAATCCCAGGGAGTGGTGGTAGAAAGCAGAAAGGTATATAAGGCGTGAGGACCAGAAACTAGAGGTATTTGGCTGGTTAAGCTTTCAGGCTTCGGAGCAACATGGTTCAGCTGAGATTCATTCTGGATGAGGACTCAGAGGCTTCCAGTCTGAGAAAACAAGACCAGCTGAGGATCCAGCGAGGTGAGATAGCTGTGGCTTGTTCTGTCTCTGACCATCCAGCATTTCACCCCAATACGTGGCCTGGGTTTGTTTTATTAACAAGAATTTTTAAGATTCATGCTACATCTGGTGCCCAACTTTCATGGTACGAATTCTTGAAAAATCTACTTGCCTGTGGGCCTTGTGGGCCCCAGCTCAGGCCTGAGCTACACTCGGCCGGTTGTGGTGGCGCACGCTGGTAGGATTTGCTGAAGGAGACAGAGGCAGGAGGATCCTGAGTTTGAGGCCAGCCTAGGAGGCTTGGGAGAAGCTTCGGCCCGGACTGAACCAAAAACAGTGGTGGGACCATGGAAGCAGTGGCTACTGCTCCACATTGCCAGCTCCTTCTCATCGTGTTGGTGACTGTGGTGATGCTGCTACCTGGGATGAAGGGTTTACTGCTGCTGGTCCAGAGAAGAATTGCCAGGACCATTGTGTTACAAGAAAGCATCGGCAAAGGTCAGTTTGGAAAAGTTTGGCAAGACAAATGGTTGGGAGAAATTGCTGTGAAGATATTCTCTTCTAGAGAAGAACATTCGTGGTTCCAAGAGACAGACATTTATCAGACTGTGATTACTCTAAACCACAGAGGAGGCAAAAAAAAAAAAAAAAAAAAAAAAAAAAGGTCTGCAGGGAACCATGACCATGCCTAACAGTGACTTTGAAATCTTCAAAAAGATGACAGGACTCCACAATCATGTTTCCACATGGACTATGATAAAGCCATTAGGCTGATTAACACCACGGAAAGATCTGCTTTGGACTACAAACTGTTAAGGACAATTTTGAGATGGCTAGCTGAGATGGTCCAGCCTGATAGACTATTTGAACAAGGACTTGAAATAAGCCCTGCACTTTCTCATTATGCAGCAGCTGGACAAATGATACAGGACTTGACAATTAACCCAAAAATTTTCTTTTCAAGATTCCCTAAAAATATCTTCACCCCTAGAAAGCAAAAAGAAAAAGAGAATAAGATATGAGATAGATCATTGAATCTGCTCTGAGAAAAAAGATAAAAAAAAAATAATAGGATAAATAGGTAGATCACTGAATCTACACTGAAGAAAAAGGGGAAGATATAAAAATGACAAAAGGTAGACTGCTAAATGTATTATGAAAAGAAAAAAGAGAGAATATGGATATGATAAGATAAAAAGGGAGATTATGGAATCTACTTTTAAAAAGGAACTACTTGTTTTAAATAAGATAAGTAATGAAAATTTTTTGGTTTGAGTTTACCAGATGTTACTGGACTGGACGTTGTTAATATATATAATGGAGTTTTTATCTCAATCTGTCAAATGTTAATGGACTAGACATCATTAAAGTAATTTTTGGCTGTATGTATTGTATATACTTATTGGATAGTTTTTCTTGTATTATTTATAAGCTTTTTTAAATTTTAGACAAAAAGGGGAAATGTGGTGGTATTGTGTTCCCCAAAATATTGTGCACCCTAATAAATTTATCTGGAGTCAGAGAACAGACAGCCACTAGATACAGAGGCTAGAAAATGGTGGCACTCATGCCTTTAATCCTAGCATTCCAGAGGCAGAAATCCCTCTGGATCTCTGTGAGTTCAAGGCCACATTGGAAACAGCTAAGCATGGTGACTATACCTTACTATGTAACCTTGCTGATGTCACTATCTTATTGATTGTGTAACCTTGCTGATGTCATTCTTTACCTTATTCTGTAGCTTTTCTTATATCACTCCATATCTTATTGTATTATTATGACAAGTTAGCAAGAGAGAGCTTCATTACATTTTACTTATAGAATAATCCTCTTTTAAAAATACTTTCTCATACTTCAAATGATGAGATTTTACCAATTCCCCTATAGTCCCACTGGACCCTAAACCAACTAGCCTAAACGTGTATCAATGGCTGTTTGATCACAATGTGGTCCTTTCCACATGGAAGCCATTGATGTACATACTAAAAAAATGCTTGGTTTTGAGTTTGTTTGGTTTTGGTTTTTTGTTTGTTTGTTTGTTTTGCTTTGACAGGATTTCGCTGTGTAGCCCTGGGTGTTCTGGAATTCTCTCTGTAACCAGACTGTTCTCAAATTCAGATATCCACTTGCTTCTACCTCAAGAGTGTTGGGATTGAAGGCATGTGCCACCATGTCTGGCTACTAAAAGCATTTTAAGATTTATATTAACAGGCATTTTTAATATAATGGTTTCACTTTGCTGTGAACAGGTATGTTTACTAAAATGTTAATTTTTGAAAGATTTTTAGTATTAATGAGATATGAATACATTTGGGAATACTTCAACACGTTACTAATAAAATGAAAGGATTTGAACTTTTAGTATTTAATAATATCAATTGTATTATGTTAGTAATATTTTGGAAGAGCTACATAAAAAGTAGATATTTCTACATAAAAAGTAGATATTTCTTTTTGCACAAAAGAATTCTACTTTTGATGCCAGTACTTGCAAGTACATGAAATTCTATACTTCAGTGACAAAATTTCTATTCAGAGCTCGTTGGTACAAAATATTTTGTCATGTGTAATGTTCTAGTGAGATAAAGGAATGAAATTTAGCTCAAGGTTGCATTTAAAAGGTTTGTAACCCTGAATTTTAAATATTTTAAAATTTTAAATATTCAAGGCAATATTGAATTCACCTAAATATATGCACAGTGATTTTTTTCATTTACTAAGGAAAACCATCATCTAACATTTATTTGAATAATCTACCAAAGAGAAATAAAAACTTCAAAAATTGCCTTAAAGTGACCAAAAAGATATAGGACAATGCAGTCTTTGCCAATGTTATTACCCTGTATCAAACAAACAGGCACACACACACACACACACACAAAAAAAAAAAAAATTACAGAATCCCTCTCTGAGGAATTTGAAAATACATTGAATAATTACTGCATGCTAAGCTTGGTTAAGCTTATTTGAATAGACTTGTAGCTGTCTAGATCCTGAAGAATGTAATCATGGACTATCATATTCCTTGCTGAAAAAAATGATTATCATGGAATGAAGACAGGGACAGAAAACTAAAAGAGGAGATGTGTTGAATAAGTTCACTCAGAAACTTCATTTGAGAAATTTACTAAGTTAAAAGTTTTCAACTAAGAATCCCCAACTGACCTTTGTTCTTCCAAGTCCTCATCCCAACTCTACTACTCTAGTTCTTGATCCCAGCATTGCCTCCCCCCCTCCGCCCCAGACAGGGTTTTCTGTGTAGCTTTGCGCTGTTCCTGGATCTCACTCTGTAGACCAGGCTGGACTTGACCTCACAAAGATCCGCCTGCCTCTGCCTCCTGAATGCTGGGATTAAAGGCGTGCGCCACCACCACCTGGCCAGAGCATTGGTCTTAAAATCCTCCTTCCTGCTATGGCACCCACTGGTCTCTGATAGCATCCACTGTGGTTTGAATGAGAAATGTCCCCCATAGGCTCATGTAGTTGAATACTTTGTCTCCAGATGATGGCGCTATTTGATGAGGTTATGGAATCTTTATGAGGTACCGCCTTGTTGAAGGGAGTATGTCACTAGAGATGAGGGTTTATATCCTTACCCTACTTCCTGCTCTCTCTTTCTGTTTCCTGCGTATGGATGAATATGTGATCTGCCAGTTTCCTGGTCCTGCCACTATGCCTTCCCTATCTATACCTGTGGTGATATATTGTGTACCCCAATAAAGCTTGACAGAGGATCAGAGGACAGAGCCAGCCACTAGATTAGACATAGAGGCCAAGACAGTGGTGGCACACACCCTTAATCCTATCACTCGGGAGGCATAGACCCGTCTGGATCTCTGTGAGTTCAAGGCCACACTGGAAACAAAGCCAGGCAGTGGCGGCACACACCTTTAATCCCAGTACTGGAAGCACACATGCTTTTAATCTCAGGAAGTGATTACAGGGCAGAGAAAGGTATATAAGGCACAAGGAAACCAGAACTAAAGCAGTTCAGCTGAGACCCTTTCAGGTGAAGATTCAGGGGATTTCAGTCAGAGGATTCCTGGAGCTGGTGAGGTAATAGGTGGTGGCTGTGGTTTGCTCTGCTTCTCTGATCTTTCAGCTTTCACCCAGTATCTGGTACTGGGTTTTTTATTATAAGACCATCTAAGATTCAAACAACATATATCAATGTTTTCCTCACCATGTTTGACTTGACTCCTCTGAACTGTAAACCAGAATCAACCCTTTCTTCCATAAGTTCACTTTGGGCACAGTGTTTTACCGCATCAACAGAAAGGTAACTAATACAACATAAGAGCACACATTTACCCCTGCTGCAAGGACACCAAAAGCTTACTGTTCAAGAATTTCATTAAGTATATCATTCAGAAACAAGAGCGTTGTATTGTACTTTCATGATCCTGTTATGACACAATTGACCTTTACTAGGGTAAAATGTCAGTATATTGTAACTTAAATTTGTAGAACAGGTACAGAGCTATGGAAGGTACTTAGCTGTTGAATTACACACATTCTTTCTACACCCCAGAATCCTAGGAAGTAAGTGAACTTTTTAAAAACATGGTACATATGGTAGTGTGGCCATATTTTTTCAGTTTTCTGTGGGTAATTGAAACTTAAGTATTTTTTTGTAAATTTTAAGTGGCTCTTAAGGTACTGAGTAATTTGACCCACATGACACCTGTTCTGGAATAGGTCTGCTTTATTACTCTCACTTAAGGATGGGACACTGAGGCATGGGAAGACCTACAGAGCTGAGCTATTACTCCAAAGCACTGGGGCCAATGAATCCCTAGTGCTTTATAAGCTTATGACCTTATGACTCTCGTCTACTAGTCCAGAACAGAGGTGTTTTGAGCTGAGGTATGAGTAACAAATGAGCTTGAAAAAGCCCAAAATACACGTTCGGTTCCCCTGTGGCAGTAAGTTATCAGCTGTTTTCTTTCCATATCCCAGCAGGACAATAGAAGTCTTCAAATCCTCAGCCTTGGGGAATGTCACTGCTATGAAGACATCTGATGAAATGCCCAGTAGACACACAAGTATAAATCCTGTATAAGGTAATTTTAATTCTTAAAATAAGATAATCATTTGAATGTTAACATGGTAATGTTGAAAAAAATTTTTCCTCAGTTTTGAGGTAAGTGACACTAAGCAATGCCAAAGCAAATGTGAGATACACCCTCATGTATCATTTGTAGAGATCTATTTGGTTTTCAATCCAAAATGAAGGTCATATTAGGTTTCTCATGTGTGTGTGTGTGTGTGTGTGTGTGTGTGTGTGTGTGTGTGTGTGTGCATTTTACTCCCTCTGATTTCTTTTGTTTTAATTTTATTTTTTATTTTTAATTATTTGTTGGGGGCATTATATGCTGTTAACCACTAAGCTATCTCTCTATTTTTTTTTTTTGTTTTGGTTTGGTTTTTTGAGACAGAGTTTCTCTAAGTAGTCCTGGCTGTCCTGGAACTCATTCTGTAGATCAGGGTGGCCTAGAACTCAGATATCTACCCGAGTCTGCCTCCTGAGTGCTGGGATTAAAGGAATATGCCACCACTGCCTGGCTTCTCTATTTTTTTTAAGAATACAAAGTAATAAGTTTCATTATGACATTTTCATGCACATCTTTCATTGTATCCTGTTCATATTTAGCCTCCTCCCACATACCCTACACTCCATTTCAGAATCTTCTTTGATTTTTTTCAACAAATTAATATGGTTGATATATATTCAACATATTATAATTCCATAGTCTACAATCATTTTGTATCTAGTTCTATTATTTCTGTTGTCTGTTATGGTAGCTTTTATTTTTGAATTTTTTCTTTTCTTTTTTCAGAGCTGAGGACCGAACCCAGGGCCTTGCGCTTGCTAGGCAAGCGCTCTACCACTGAGCTAAATTCCCAATCCCCTATTTTTGAATTTTTTGCAGCTTAGAATTTTTTTCTATCAGGATTTCTGGAAGTTAGAATTCTCTTTCAGAAGTCTAGATGTCACCATTTGTCTAGGGAGGTATTGTGTCTGTCATTGGTACACACCTGGAGTCTCTGGAAGCTCCAGGCACAATGTGAAAAATTCTCAGGTGTTTTGTGAAGTAGAATTTCAAGTTCCTTTGTGTGTGGTATAGCTCAGATTCAAGGACTATCAAGGAGGCTTTTTTTAATTTCCCCTTCAATTTAGAGCCAAGGCAGACTCATCAATGATAAGTTTACTTTTTAATTCATTTGTACTCTTTACTTTTCACTTTTCTAGATTCAGATAGATGGTAACCAGGGTGACTTGTGAGGAAAGCTGTATACAGCCTTTCTCTTCCGTTGCCTTCTGAGCTGCAGGACTTTCCCACCCTCGGGGAGACTAGGGCAGTCATTTAAAAGGGTACACATTTTGAAATCATAAATATAACTATTTTCTAAAACTGATTCATTGATAAAACTTTCCAATTCATCCATCTGGCATTCAAGAGGCTATTTCCTCATTATGTAATCATTTTATATTACTTTGAGATTTGCTTCCATTTTTCTCAGTCCGTCTAAAGTAAAATGCTGTGTACTTTGCTTAATGCATAGGTCTCGTCCTATGTAACATATTGTCTTAGTCACTGTTCTACTGCTGTGATAAAACACAGTGACCAAGGCAGCTTACAAAAGGATGTATTAGGTTGGGAACTTACTTACAGTTTCAGAGGGTTAATCCATGACCATCAGGTGGCAGGTGGGCAGGCATGATACTGAAACAGTATCTGAGAGCTTACATTTTATCAGCAGGCAGAAGGGGGCGGGGGCAGGAGAGAGAGAGAGAAAGAATGGGCCTGAGATCCAAATAGTCAAATATATGAACCTATGGGGACCATTCTCATTCAAACCCTCACATATACCAACCATTCTCTTAAATAAAAATGAATTGTAGGGTGTAAACAGATCTGGATAATATTATCAATGTCTAGTTTAGCATCTATGTCATCATATTAACATGATACTTAATATTCCACCAATAAATTAAAACTTGAAAAAAAATCAGTGGTTTTTTTTTTTTGAAAAAGCAAGAAGAAACAGAAAATACTTTTAAAGAACAGAGAAACCCAGAAGGAGGTAATTCCTTCAGTGCTTAGATATTGAGAATGTAGACAGTAATTCTGAACTTGCTGTTCAAGTTTAGAAAAATAATTTCTTGTAAAAATACATAGCAATTACTTTTCCACGAGTAAGATGAAACGTTTAACAGTGTTTTTGGGTCTTGTTAGAGTAGAGCTCATTGATTCAGCCCATTGTTCTGGTTTTCCATTGGTTTTTTGTGATGAGGTTTAACTTGAGTTGAGAAGTGGAGACTACACTCACAGGAGCAGCATCAATAAACAGCCATGTGACTAAGTTCCAGATGATGGGCTGTGATTGACATGAGCATCCCAGCCTTTCTTACCTGTAGCTGACTTAATACAGAGTTGGAGTCTGAAGCTGCATTTGAGGCAAAGAGACAGAAATGGGTCATTGAAAATTGCAAAGTGCATAATAAAAGGATACTGAGTCTCCAATGCCTTGAAAACCCATGATACCCCTAGCTTACTTTTAAAAGATAAATGTTTATTTTATGTAAGCCACTGTGGCATCTTCATTATTGTAAATAAATATCATTTCTAACTGATGCACTTAATAAACTACACAGGCCCTGTTGCCTTGAAGGAAGTGATTTTATTTATTTATTTTTGCCCTGAAAGGGACTTTAAACAGACCTAAATTGAGTTATGAAGAGAGCATTAATAATTATTTATCTTGTGGAAGTTAGATCAAAAGCTTATAAACTCAGATAATAAAAACAGAAATATGCAGAATCATTGAACTTACCTTTAATCTTTAAAAACAACCCATGTAGTTTTAGAGGATGATGTTCAAGGTGAAGTAGACTGCGCTGATGTTGAAAACAGCCTGTTAATTCCTTCCACAGAAGGCTGAAGAAGAAAGACTCACTTAGAGTTACCTTTTGAGAAGAAGCATAGAGAGGCATTTAGTTATTCAAACACTCTTCCTGTTTACATATTGTTAATGAATATGCTGGATTCATTCATGTCTTCAAAATACTAAAAACCAATAAAAAACACTTATTCCAAGAAAGTTAAAGATCTTATAAAGTGTAATTATAGATGTTTGGTTGATTGTAGTTTTTCTTATGAAGAAGAAAAAGTCATTTATTAAATCAAAGCACTAAAGTTTTCTTGCTCTTGAATTTAGGCTGAAAGAATATAACAGCCATTAACAGGGTGGGAGACACAGATGGATCAATAAAGCAGAAAGTAGTTCTATTTACTGGCTTAAGTTTACATTAAGAATACAAAAAGATGCATTTTATTCAAAAAATGTTCCTGGACTTCCACGTGAGATGACATATTAAAACCTCCACCAAAGAAACTACTTGGTGAATAAAAACAGTCAGGATAATTCACAGTGGTCTGTTTCCATGAAAGTGACAAGAAGCCCTTCCCAGCAGTCTCTGCTGTTGTTGGCAGAAGTTGGAGAAAGACAAGCACTTCCCAGGGACCACCACTGTGCTCCTGCCTGATGTTGGTTTCAACTGAGCACTCCAGGCCACAGCAATTTCCCAGGGAAATACCACCTGGCTTAATAAGAGCTTCTCACACATGTCAGACTTGCATGATCAGATGAAGCTGAAGTGTGGTAGAGGGAACCAGCTAGGGCAGGAGCACCACCAGGAAACATCTTACAACATCCTTCCCTCCCACACACACATGCTCACCAGGCATTGGCAACAGTGAGGAGGCAAGAGGAGGCAGCATTCTCACTCACCCCTCCCCCACGCAGTACCCATCCCAGCCTAGACCATTTAAGCAGAGAGAATGCAGAGGAACAACCTTGGCACAAGTGAGTCAGAAAGTAGTCCCTCCAAAATCCTCCAGGGAAATGGGGAAGACTGGAATTGGGACACCCATCACCGAGAAACTCCAAGCAGGAGGACACATGTCTAAGAGCTCAGGAAGTAATGGTAACAATGCCAGATGGAATCCAGCAAACAGACAAGTCCGATTTCATGTCCTGTCTACCCAGGTCTCTTCCTTAATAACTCCTCTTTATTTGCTCAACAGTCAGTGTCTATTTAGCAGACTGCCTTGGACCTACTCTGTTCTTGCACTATTTCAGTCTAGATCAGTCTTTTATTTTCTTCTTACTCATTCTTTTTTCCTTTCCCCTGCAAAAAGTAGTCTTTTCTGACTTGCAGGCTCTCTGTACCTATGCCTACTGAGAGATTGGACTGTTCCAAGCTATCTGATAGCAAGCATCTTTTTCTCTTTCTTTTCAGTCTACCTCTATCCAAAACTCTTTAGTCCCCACTGTTAGGATCCTGCCCTCACTCCTGCACATGTGCAGCTCAGGGTCTTCCATCTTACATCATCAGGGGGTGATAGCAACTAAGCTCGCATGATGTGGTCAGCCATCTCAGCCTTAGAAAGCCAGACGTGGACCCCACCCTCTCTCTCTGTTCTTTGCTCTGCTCCCCCCTCATCTTTCTTTCTCTCTGGGCCTGGCTCCCCGCTGACCCCCCCCCTTCTAATAAAGCTCTAAAAACTAACACTGGGTTCTGTCATGACTGTGACCTTCCCACTCGGTAACCAGTGTCGCCACCAGTGCCGTTTATCATTCTTTTACCCATTACCTTTTTTTTTGTATTTGAAGTTCGCTGTTATATTTACGTTATTCCCCTATGAAGTCTATAATCTCAATATTAATTACTAGTCTGACTATGAATTTCTCTAAATATTAGTGCACATACTAATACCAATATCCAATTATTCCCCAGAATGATTAGTATTGAAGACAGGAATGTTTTGTAGTTGATTACTTTATTTTTACAATGGGGTTTTTGAATATTATTAAGGACTAGCCTTAATAATATTCTTCTCAGGGTCCCAGAAGAGAAACTATGAACCGCAAGAATTATTTTCGGGAAATGAATCTAAGTATCTAAGTACACCAAGCTCTTTATCTATCTACTTTATTCTTCTGGGATAAAATCCTGTCTACACAGCTTCAGTTCTATTCTCATACCCAGCTCCTTTCTTGTCTGATTTCTCTCTACCTTTATCTGCTGTCCCCTCTAAGTTCTGTCTTAATTCTCTCATCTTAGTTCTGCCCCATTTTGGTCTTTCTTCTCTTGTTCTTACCCATCGCATTCCTTCCCATCTGGCTCTTCCTCATCTTCCACCTCATCCTTCTAGTCAAAATCCTCTCCAGTCAAAATTCTCAAAATCCTCTCAAACTTCCTCAAGTCTCTGAGGTTTATATTTATATACCCATGCAATAGCAGTGCTCTAGCTAAAGCAAGGTCACCAGGCTGGAATTCTTACAGGGTCATAAAGGCAGACAAGAGTTTTCTTCAAGCAGTGACTGTCAGGCTTTCTTTTATAACCCAAAAAGGGAGTGGTAAGAGAGGAGTCAACTGAGAGCTAAAATCAGTTAATATATCAGAAAAGGGGAATTTATGTGTTCAAAATACATTCATAGAAGTGATTAGGTAAAAATGTTAGGAGTCTATAATGTTAGTAAGGCTGTATAAGAAAGGAGGGTCTCAGCTTAAATTGCACAAGAAATAAAGCTATCCACCTGACCTAGGAGACAGGTGTTTCCATAAGGGTGTTACCTTAGTTCAGGAGATCATTTGGCCTTAGGTATTTTAGATAAATACACTGTTAGGAATTCTTGAAAGCACACATGGCATACAAGAAAATCATTGTAGGAACCATCTAATATATATATATATATATATATATATATATATATATATATATATATATAAGCAAAAATATCACCAAGACTTCTTAAGGCATGCCTTGATCTTCAGAAAAGTTCTTGACCTTTCCAAGTAGTAGCTTTTGTGATAATAACTGAATAACTGAATTCCATTACATTTTTCTGTGGCTTGCAACATGGGGCCATCCCTGAATAACGACTGTTATTTCAGACAATATTCTACCTTTAGGAGAGTACCAAGAAGAGAGCCTTGTGCCTGAACTCAAGTCTTACAGAGGAAAATGACACCTTAACCCTACTGTAACTGAGTCCTTCTGCAACACTGCAAACATTTCCACTGAACAAATAAAAGTGATCTAAATAATAAAGAAAAACAACTAGCAATCAATCTCCCAATGCACAAACCCAATGCAACAAGTCTTAAGACATAATATAAAAAACTAAAACAACACATTTCCTCCCACAGACTCCCAGTCCCATGGTGATGGGCGTAATGAGAGTGACTAAGACAAACTTTCAGAAAACAACTAGAAAAGAGTGATGGCAAATATGTTCAAATAAATCAATAAGAGCACAAATAAACTCCCAAGTGAATTCCAAGAAAACAAACATCTGAATGAAATATGGAAGTCACTAGAGGATCTGAAGATAGAATTCAATAAAGATTTAGAAACACCAAAGACATCATACAGAACCTCTTGAAATGAAAAAAACTCTATCAGCAGAATGGATCATGGAGAGGACAGAACATCTGATATTGAAGGCATAATAAAGAAATTAATTAATTTAAGGGCAATGACAAACTTAAAAACAGATAATCAACAGAACTTGCATGAACTTTAGGACACCATGAAAAAAGCAAATCTACAAATTACGCACATACATATAGAAGAACACAATGTCAAAAGCAAAGAAAATATTTTCAATACAATCTTAGCACAATATTTTCCAAATCTAGAGAAAGAAAGGCCCATCTATGTACAAAACATAAATAGTTAAGACTAGAAAATAAGCTCTCCACATTCTGCTATAGATAAAACACATATTATAAACACAAAGAAAGCCAGGAATTGGTAGCACATGCCTTTAATCCCAGCACTCGGGAGGCAGAGCCAGGCAGATCTCTGGTCGACAGAGTGAGATCCAGGACAGGCACCAGAACTACACAGAGAAACCCTGTCTCAAAAAACAAAACTAAACCTAAACAAAACAAAACAAAAACAAAAAGCAAAACAAAACAAAAATCAACACAAAGAAAATGTATTGAAAGCTAAAAGAGAGTAGCACCAAGTCACATGTAAAGGCAGACTCATTAGAATAATAAATTATTTCTCAACAGAATCTTTGAAAACAAGAAGGTCTTGGAATGATGTATTTCAAGGTCATAAATAACGTTGCTGCCAATCCAGATTACTACACCCCACAAAACTGTCTGTAATATTAATAAAAAAAAATCCCAATATAAAAGGAAGCTAGAATAGTGTATAGGCAATGAATAAGCTTCATAAAAATACTTTTATTTTTTGAAGTTCTTCTAACTGAAGAGAATGAAAGACACAAAGAAAAATATAGTAACCCAAGGGAAAGCCTCAATTGGTAAAAGCCCTTGTTGTGTAAGCATGAACACCAAAATTTGAAACTCTGGAACTCATATAAAAGCTGCTGTTTACTGTAAGCATAGTTGGAATCTCATCACTCCTATATAAAGATGGGAATCAGAGGAAAGACAATCCCTGGAAAATCATAGGCCAGTCAGCCTGGAATACACAATGGAAAAACAACAGAGACTCTGTCTCAAACAAAGTCAACAACAGGCACTAAGATCAATGGTTGTTTTCTCATCTCTACATGAGCAGTAGGGCACATGTATACTCACTTCACATGTAAGAAAGCATGCAAATACACACATGGGTATAAACACACACAAAGAATATAAGAGTCAAAACAAATGATGCTGCAACAGTAGTTAAGCAATTCATGATTAGGAAAACACCAAACATCACAAAATATCATAAATTAATACAAATCTTTCAATGATAACTTTGAACAACAATAGCTTCAATTTCCCAATCAAAACACAGACTGTGCCAGCAAGTAATTAGAGATGAAAATGAAGCATCACAATAAATACCAGTGCAATTCAGAAAATCGCAAGGACATTAAAAAAAAAAAAACCTATACTAATTTTGAAAGATCAAAGTAAATGGAAAATTTACAGATGCATGTGAGCCAGCAAGTTAAATAGAGATGAAATAAACAATTTAAACAGGTCTATTATAAGCAAGACAACTGATACAGTAATGAAAACTTTCCCAACTAAAAACGGCCAAGCCCAGATGGATTCATTGAAGAATGATATCAGACCATTTCTTGGTATAACACCAATTCTCAAATTCTTCTATGGAAAGTGATAGGTGTAACATAAATCTTAAAAGGTCTTATAATAAAAACCTGGAGCCAGATATTGGGGTGAAAGCTGAAAGATCAGAGAAGCAGAACAAGCCACAGCCAACCTCACCTCGCCAACTCCTCAACAGACCTGTTTCTATGAATCCTCAGCCTGAAAGCCTCTGAGTCCTCACCCCTGGGGGTCTCAGCTGAACTACTTTAACACCTAGCTTACCTCTACACAACCCTCAGCCTAAAAAGAGTGAGTTCCTGTTTCCTCACACCTTATGTGCCTTTCTGTGCTCAGACATCACTTCCTGGGATTAAAAGTGTATGTACTTCCCAAGCAAAAGCATGAGATTTCAAGTGCTTGGATTAAATGTGTGTGCCATCACTTCCTGACTCTGTTTCTCTCATGTAGCCCAGTGTGGCCTTGAACTCACAGAGATCCTGATGGATCTCTGCCATCAGGATTTCTGCCTCCCGAGTGATAAGATTAAAGGTGTGTGCCACCACTGTCTGGCCTCTATGTCTAATCTAGTGGCTGTCTCTGACCTCTGATCCTCAAGTAAGTTTTATTGGTGTGCACAATATATCACCACAAATAGGAAAGGAAAGAATACTTTTTTTTTTTTTTTTGGTTTTTCAAGACAGGGTTTCTCTATGTAGCTTTGTGCCTTTCCTGGAACTCACTCTGTAGACCAGGCTGGCCTTGAACTCACAGAGATCTGCCTGTCTTTGCCTCCCGAGTACTGGGATTAAAGGCGTGTGCCACCACTGTCCTGCTGGAAAGAACACTTTCAATGTTATTTTATGAAACTAATATTTTCCTGATACCCAAACTAGAGTAAGATTCAACAGCAACAAAAAGAAAATTATAGTCCAATTTCCATGTTGAGCATATGTATAAAAGTTCTTAACAGAATACCTACAAACCAAATTCAAGAACACATTTAAAAAAATTCACTATGATCAAGTTTGTTGAATTCCAGGGATTAGGTTTTCATTATCATACACAAATCAAGAAGTGTAATCCATCACATGAATGGACCTGTCTTATTAGGCTTTCTGTTGCTGTGACAAAACACCATGATGAAAAGCAAGTTGAGGAGGAAAGAGTTTATTTAGCTTACACTTCTAGATCATAGTCCATCATTCGAGGAAGTCAGAACAGGAGCTCAAGCAGGGCTGAAACCTGGAGACAGGAGCTGATGAAGAAGCCATGGAAGAGTGCTGATTACTGTCTTGCTCATCATGGCTTGTTCAACCTGCTCTGTTATAAAAATTCAGGACCAGCAGCCCAGGAATGGCACCACCCACAATGAGCTGGGCCCTCCCCCATTGATCACTAATTGAGAAAATGCCTTAAGTTGGATCTCATGGAGGACATTTCCTCAACTGAGGCTCCTTCTTCTGTGATGACTCCAGCTTGGGTCAATTTGACACACAAAACCAGCCAGTACAGGGCTTAAGTACAGAAATCACATAACCATCTCAATAGTCTTGGGAAAGACCTTTCACAAAATCCAACATCCCTTCATGATAAAAGCCCCAAAAAGACTAGGAGCATCCTTACACAATAAGGCTATTTACAACTAACCTATAGCCAAAGCCATGGAAAACGGATAAAATCTCAAATGTATTTTGAGTACAATTGGAGCAGGACCAGGGTGCCCACAAAACAAAGGGCTAGGGAATCAAATGTTTAATAATCAGACCACCAAACTCAGAGGTTCCATATAATTAATGGCTGAATAGCTCAATGCCTGCTTCTCCCTAGAGTTCACCTCAGCAGTGATCATCCTGCATTCTTGACCAACATCTATCTGAGCTTCAGTCTCCTCCCTCCCTCCCTCCCTCCCTCCCTCCCTCCCTCCCTCCCTCCCTCCCTCCTTTCCTCCCTCCCTTCCTGTCTCTTCTCCTCTTCTTCCTCTCCCACCCCCACCCCCATTCTCTCTCACTCTCACTCATTTTCACAGGAATACAGACATACAAAGCTCCAGTTGCATGCTGTCCTTTATGCCTGGTAGCCGTAGCCAGAACTAAAACAGAAGCATACACTCTTTGTTCATCTCCTCAGCTTACTTTGCAGATCTGCTAAGATGCTGGTTTCTATTACGTTATTCTCCATAACTTCCTGTAATTGTACCAATTACTGAGCGTTTCTTATATGACAGGCACCAACTTGTTAAGTCATTATAAGAATCTTAGGGGAAAGCATGATTATTCCCATTTTCCAGTGGAGTAACTGAGACCCACAACAAAGATTCGCTGCTCAGTATTAAACAGTATTGAATAAGTGGAGGAGCCATGATTTGAATTCAAGTGACAGGAGACAGGGACAGGCGCTCGCTCTCTCTCTCTCTCTCTCTCTCTCTCTCTCTCTCTCTCTCTCTCTCTCCCTCTCTCTCAGGCTCTCTCTCTCTCTCTCTTTCTCTCTCTCTCTCTCTCTCTCTCTCTCTCTCTCTCTCTCTCTCTCTCTCTCCCCAGATTTCTCTGTATAGCTCTGGCTGTCCTGGAACCTGCTATGTAGACCAGGCTGACCTTGAACTCAGAGGTCTGCCTGCTTCTGCCTTGCAAGTACTGGAATTAAAGGGATGCACTACCACTGCCCAGTTGACACCGTCTCTTTTAACAATCACCCTCTTTCTTCCTCAATAACAACTTCTTATCTACATCATATGAAGAACCTACTGTTCATTTCCTTATTTTCTTTTAATGTTGCTTTTGTATGCCAATGTTACACGGCTCTAAACTGAATATCTTATATGGGGGGTGGGGAGCTTCAGATGTTGAAGTCAACAGTTTCATATTTTCCTGCACATTCCTTTTTTTCCCTGAAAAAATAAGCAAAGCCTAAAAACCATCTATTTTACACCAGACATTTAATATGAAAGTTGTGAAACTCTTAAACGATAATTTTTTTTCTGTAAGGTGATAATTTTTCTTGCCTTCACATCTCAGAGATAATTTCTGTGCTCTAGTAAGCAAGAGTCAATTAAACCAAACAGAAGCAGCATTTCACACCCCTGAGATTCAATTTCTCTCACAAGTGCAGAAACTGGAAACTCTGTGACTGATAAGGTGCAGTGAATGTCTGTTTCACACCCATAACCCACTGGCTTCCTGGGATAGTCGCCTCATTTTTTATCTATTACTTTATTTCCAAGTTCTCCATTGTTTCCTTCTGGTATGGCATCTCTGCTAATTCCCAACAAGCCTCTGGCAAATAGTTCTTAACCAGAGAACATTTTGAAGGTATACGGTATTCCATGATGTGACAACTTCATAGTCATTCACTTTCAAAGGCTATATTGGATGTTCTAAAAACTCTGTGTATAGAATAGAAAAAGAAAGATAGGGTATTTTAGTTCTCACATATGTGTGAGCTTGCAAGAGGCAATGAAGTGTAGAACCAAGAGAGAACACTGGTGGATAGATAGCAAACTGTAACACTGAATTGTAGATTTTCAGTAATAAGAATGTGTTACTGTGGGTTCATCACTCATAACAAGCATACCACACTGTTGCAGAGTGGTGAGTAATGGAGGCTATGTGCACACAGGAGCAGGGAAGACCATACTTTCCCTTCAACTTTCTTTGTGTTAGAACTGTTTGGAAAAATAAGGTATCCATCTGGGGTTGGTGGTGCTTGCCTTTAATTCCAGCACATGGGAGACAGAGGCAGGCAGAAGACCATGAGTTTGAGATCAGTAAAGGCTACAAAGCAAGATCCTATCTCAAAACAAACACCATATCTTAATAATTTTGATGCAAGGACATACCTTCAGAGGAGCCTAGAGCTGAAATTTATTCTGCCTTTGTGATGGCAGCAGCCCCAAACATCAAACATATCCTAAGTTGTCTGCTACTTTGGGGTCTACCCTGTGTAATGATAGTAATTGTGGGCTGGCTGCCAAAGTAGATGCCTGTTCTGTCAGAGTGAATGACCTGAAACATGCTTCAAGGCTTCACACAGCTAAACTTGAACAAAAATGAACTTGCATTGCAAAATTATAATAGATAAAAAAAATGTATAGCCATAAATAAAAATCAGTAGAATAGGATACTAAAGATTTATGTAGTTCAGTTATAGGTCCAGAGTACACATATTACTAAAAACATTAAGGAAACAATGATACAATAACTTTTAAAAGTATTTTGAAACTTATCAACCATTTTTTTGTTTTCCAAGTAATTCATAGGTTGAGGAAAAATAAAATGCACAACTTGAATACAGCTAGAACTACATGATAGCAGCATAGCATCCCTGAAAAAAATGAGGATCCCCATTTGGATTATAATTACAAGGATGTACCATTGATACTTATTATACGTTATACTATATATCATTTTAGAAAAAAGAAAGGCTAAAACATGGCTATTTGTTCAAAGTAACAACCTACATAAATAATACAAAAAAATGAACAGAATGATGGTCCCTAAAGAAATACTCAAAATAAATATTAAAACAGAATGTAAAGTTCAATTAATATCAGTCAAGTTAAAAGTTGTCTCTTTATAGAGAGTCAGTAGACAAAACAGTAATTAGGGAAAAAGAGAGGTGGTGTAAATCCACAGTAAAAGTGGTAACATTTAAAATGGTGTATAATGATAAGGAAGTTAAAATTATAAGAATACTATATAATACACTGACCTTCATGAAAACAGTTTGGAAACACTTGAAGTATTTCTTAAAGAACAATTTACCAAACTCTTTAAGGAAGAAATAAAAATGTCGTAGAGACCACTAGGGGAATATTTAATTAGCTGTCAAACACACGTGAAAACATTGAGAGAACTTGTCTACTTTCAAGGGACACTGAACATCCACCTCACACAAACTGCCATAGAATATAATAAACACTGAATAACTCATCTTAAGAAGATTAATAACTTTGATATTAAAACGATAGGGACAGTACGAGAAAAACATCATTACAGCCCAGCCTTCTTATTGACTATTTTTAAATTCACAACACATTGGACTGATCAACAAATATGTAAACACAGATTCATCTAGAATGATTGTGTTTTGCTCAGAAACTCAAGACTACATTTATTCTTGGATGAACATATCTTGTGGAATGGGAAGATGTTTCAGCTGGTAAGAAAGCCCAGTGACCTGAGTTTGATTTCCAGAACCCACAGTGGAAGGACAGAACAGACTTCTAATAGCTGTCTCTTGACCACATTGCCATAATGTGCCATGGCGTGCACTCTCATACACACATCATACATGTGCATATACATAATAATAGTAAATCAAACTTGTTAAAAAGTACAATAAGAAAAAAATGAAACTAAATGTCTATAAAATTCACAGCTATACAATAAATATACTCTAATTAAAGGTGGCTATAGTTCCACTAGAAAATTATTATTATCACATTACTGATAAAAGAAGGAAAAGTAATTTTTCCTCTTGAAAACATAAAAATAAAATCAGCCAAAACTTAAACTCATCAAGCTGTGCATGGTGGCAAATGCTCTCAATCCCAGTACTCGGGAGGCAGAGGCAGTCAGATCTCTGAGTCTGAGGCCAGCCTGGGCTACACAGAGAAGCCCTGTCTCACAAACCAAAACAAAGTTAAAATCCTAGTGATACAGAAAATATACTGAATTATAAATCTGAGGGCAGGAGGAAATAGCCTTCTCTGATAAGCAATACTCATGGAGCCTGTCCAATTTTGTTTTGAGACAGTCTGACTATGTATCTCTGGCTGGCCTAGAAATCCAGGCTGGAACTCACAGAGATCCTCCTGCCTCTGCTCCCACCCCCATGTACTGAGGAATGCATGCACCACTACATCTGGCCTATAGTGAGCTTTTCTTGATTAGAAAGGCAAGGAAACTCCAAAATAGAATTGATACAAAAATGTTCAGGATAATCCAGCTCTTCCACAAAATCAATCACTTTACCTGAGTCGTAAGACAGTTATCCATTCAGCCCTAAAGGGACCAAGACTGCACCGTCTCAAAGTCTGCTCAAATGTACCTTAAATGATTCCAAGCTTTATCACTTGAGGGACTGTTAACTGCAAGAGGACTATTTTGGCCTGACTTTTCCTTCATGCACCAAGAAGTAAAGATTCTTTGGGGAGGGACATCCTTTCTACACAATGCTGGCAAATGGCCTGGATCACCAGCACCTGGTAATTGGGGCTGCAATGAGCTAGACAGGCAAGCTTGAAGTCACCCTTGCTGCCCACTAGCTTCTGAATGCTCCATGTATCACTTAGCAGTGTCCCTGGAATTGTCTATCCTCATCCACATATATGTTTGTCCTGCATTGCTTCACAGATTTATTGCTTTTGTATAAAAACCCATAATAGCACTGTGTTCTGATCATCTCTTCAGGTTTCACATTCTTGTGACTGTCTTTGTGTACATGTAACATTAATAAAACCCTCTATGTTTTTTCTCTTATTTGTTGTCTCTTCTATTCACTGCATCCCAGGTCCATCCATTGACCGAACATGAGAACTAAAGGGCGTGGAGGGGACCCTTGCACTAAGCAATGTAAGTGGAAAACAGAAAATGGCACAAATGTTTGTAGATAATATTTTTTTACACAGAAAATCCAAAATAATCATTAGACATGTATTATTAGCAGCTTTCCAAATACATCAATGTGAACTTGAAGTTTTTGTGTTGCTGTTCCCTCTCAAAGTTCTCAAGAGAATTTTCATTCACAATACTCCTGTGTCCTTATGATCTGTTCACCTCCTACCGGTCCAGTGTGCTCCTGTCCCACTCTTTACATAGAGTTTTTAATCTTCACATTCCTTAACCTCGTGATACCACTTGCCAGTATCACATGTGGCCTCTTTGAATCATCCTTGGGCTTTTGCCTGGCCTTTCTCTCTGCACTTTCGAGCTTTACCTCCTGTGACCCAGCACGTTTTTCTTCTACCAACCTCTCAATCGGTGGTTCTCAACCTTCCTAATGCAGCAACCCTTTAATATGGTTGGTGACCACCCCCCCAGCCATAAAGTTACTTCATTGCTACTTCATAACTGTAGTTGTGGTGCTGTTATAAATTGTAATGTAAATATCTGACATGTGAAGCGTGTGGGGGTCGCGACCCACAAGTTGAGAACCCCCCGCTTTCGATGGCAGAACTGCTCTTCGCCTCTTCACTGTTCTGTTCTCCCACGGTAAGGGACATTGATCTCAAGGATTTAAACGTTAGACTTCTAACTCTAAAAGCCCAGTCTCATACCTGTGGATAGGTTCATGAATAAAACGAATAGCAGTATCTCGTTTGATTTTTATAACCTAGTAACAACCATTAAGACAAAGTTTCAGGAATGAATAAAGTTGCAAAGGGAATCAAAAGAAGCTGCTAACAAATGGATGCTTCCAATTAAAGTGCTGTGCTGTGTGGTATAGTAGATGGACATGTCCATGCTAGGACAGAACAGAACTCTTAGAAAAGCAGAGCCATAAAAACCATATGCAAATATCCATTTAGGAGAACTCTCACTACAGATTAGTGAGGAGTGGACGGGAGATTCAGCAAATAGTACTGCATTACTTGCTTGTTGCTGTGACAAAATGCATTTAAAAAACCAATGCGAGAAAGGAAGGGTTGATTTGGTGCATTCCTCAAGTGTTCAGTCCGTTATAGGAAGGCAGGGGAGCAGGAACACTGGGCATCCATCTCACTGCATCCACAGTCAGGAAGCAGAGAGCTATGATTGGGAATCTCTGCTCCAGCCCCACTCCTCCCATTGCAGACCCCGCCCCTCAGAAGGCCCTCCAAGGGTCGGCTCCTCCCACAGAGATGCTCAAGACTAAGCCTACAGGGTATTTAAGACATGGTCTCTAGACCAGCCAGATTTCTCTCCTGCACCCAGGAGTGCTTTGCTCATTAAACCTGGACTTTTAATTCTTAATTTGGTATGATTTGGATTACTGCCTCAGTGGAGAGGCTTAATATCAATATCGGAGTACGGAAACCTTTCAGCTATGAATGCTAAGGCTTGGTCAGCTTTCTCCTGTTCCCTTTTCAGTCTTGGATCTCAGCCCATGGGATGGCACCATTCACACTCAGAGGGTTCTACCCTTCTCTATTAATTCTATCTGGAAACAGCCTCACAAACACTCTCAGAGATGTGTCTCCTAGGTGACTCAAAATAGTGTCGAGTTGACAATGAAGATGAATCGTCACAGTTTCTACAAAATGCATTGCCCCAAAGAATCGAATTACAAATACAGCATGACTCTTACTAGTAGAGCAGACACCAATGTGGGTTGGATTCAAACAATAGAATGACACACAACAGTGCAAGTGTCACAAAATATGGACAAATCTCAAATCCAAACCACTCAAATGTCAACATACTCTGTTGTAACAAATAATATGAAGTTTAATTCACAAAATAGATACATACATGATTAAGAATTTTAAAAACATTTATTAATGTCATACAAGTATAAAAAAGTATGAGAATAAGTGACATTTATAAATATATAATCAATGATTTTTTTTAATCAAACCAGAAAGAAAACAAAGGGCAATTAATCTGTTTACATATTTAACACTGAAGTCCATCTGTGGGTTGTTAGGAACATGGGTTTATACTATTTTCTGATCATCTTTGGAGCTCTGTTCTGTGGTCTTCCAATAGTTTTAAGAGGAGAAAGTGTGAGGAAGGAAGAAAGTCCTGCTTGAGTGAAGTCCTGAGTGAACGTGTGTGGTTGACTTAGGCACAGCTACAGCTGTGTTATGGAACCTGGACTCAGATATAGACAGAAATGGTGAACCACCCACCCCTCAGTCCTCCTGAGCCTCAGAGGGAAATAACAAAACCTTCCTTTCTGGTCTGTGTGTAGATGCTGATAGTGTGCCCATAAAATGTCCGCCATTATTCTCACCCCTGCCATGTTCAGAGCCTGAAGACTGCCCCCCTACGTGGACTGCTTCTACTGAGATTGCTTAAATCTGCCTTCTTGATCAGGTTGCATGCCATAAAGTCCATCTCTGGTTGATCTTCATGTAATAACTCTGTCTTCTTCTTTGACTCCATGTAACAAACATGCTGAGCTTCTGGGGTGCTGAGGTTTCTTCATCCAAGATCACAGACCACCCAAATCTAGCTATTTCTGTGTGTCTTTGTGTCTGTCCATGAATACGTTTGTGTGTGTATGTATTTCATCATCCCCTCACTGCTTCCAGCTAGGTTAGTCTTTGGAGACTGGGCAAGAACTTGCCAAAAAAGAAAAGTGAATAAATATATCTGGTGCTAAGCCTAACTGTGAAAATAAATGGGCTTATTAAAGTCATCATTTAATAAAATGTCAGTGGAAAGAGAAGAAACAGGGTGAAGACAGTGAACTCTGAAGTTGGGGGTCTAGGTTGGAATCTTGGCTGTTTGTAAGTAGTTTTCTTTAGTAGTTTTAATGTCTCTAAACCTTTGAGATGTCATGAGGGCTGTCATCTAGTGATGAACATGTACTAGTACAGACTGTTTTTAAACATTCTTCCTTCCCAATAATTTACATCCCCATTTACTATTTGTTGACTTATGTATTTAATGTGTGTGTGTGTGTGTTTGTCTGCCTGCGTGATTTTATGTCACACAGAAGCCAGAAGGGATATTGGATCGCCTAAGAACTAGAGTTACGGGTGGTTTTGAGACATTCTGTGGGTGCTGCAAACTGAATCCAGGTTCTCTTCAAGAATAGTGAGTGCTCTTAACATATAAGCTATCTTTTCAGTCCTATAATTTATATTTCTAGGTATTTTAAATATTAAATGTACCCCTTTCTCTTTCCTGGATAGTATAGTAGAAACAGAAGACCGTCAATGGGATCCTGCAGCCTGCAGTGGAAGGAAAATGCCCACATTTGCAGACCTCAGGCCCTAATCTCTGGTTGTCACAAGTAGTTGGATATTGTATAAATATTTTAAGTAGTAAATTTAAGCAAGATAACTGAATCCTGAAAACCATCATTAAACTTACGGAAAAACAAGAGTTGCAATGTTTTTCCCCTTTGAAGGGAAAGTTGACTTGTAAGAATTAGGTCTTCTCGCCTCCATTGTGTCAACATGCTCTTTATTTATGTTCTCCACTTGTTCCTTTACCCCTCAGAACTAAGCTGTGACTAGAGGTATCTAACTGAGTAAACACAACCCTGTGCCCCAGGCTGAGAAGTGTGGACCAAGCTCTTCTCCATGGCTCTCTAGAGCCGATTTGCACCTGCTGAGCAGCAAATGCCTGCGGCTTGTTATTCCACTAACGGACTTCATGGGAAGCTTCCAGATGCTGAGTGGAGGTTGAATCCTAGTTCAGTGTAGGGGTGCTCGCCACACCTTGATAACGTCAGTAGATGACTTTCCCAGAGTGCACGAACACTCCCGTGGAACACACGTTTTCTTCATAACAGGCTACTGGAACTAGCAGGAATTCTAAGAGGAAAAAAAATCAAAGACACAAATCAACACACTCACACCTCAGAGTTACTATAATTAAGAAATAGTTCTCCTGGCTTGCCCTCGTGTAGAACCAGCAGATCATATATAAGTAAAAGTAAGGAAATATGAGGCCAGCTATTTGAACGAGGGACACATTTTCCCTCAAGAACAGGCTGACTTTTAGGCCACAGGTGTCTGGGTAATTGCTGTGCGTTAGGAATATATCATATTTAACAGGCCTTGTACACACATTTCCACCTGGGTGGAAATGAGCCGTCCAATCTCCATACTTCATTCACCCTGACTACGGGGTGGATGTGAGTCTGCAGGGTTTAATAAGGCTTGGCACATGGAAAGAACAGGCCACGCTGGCCTCCTCCTCACTCTGCTATTGATTACTTGTGAGATGAAGGTAAATCATTTGACCCAGGCATATGTGTGTTTCCTGCTGTATAAGAGCTCAGTGCTCCCGAGCAGGCTCCATGTGAAATATAAAAAATTCTTAATTCTGCCCCTAACCAGAGGAAAACTAAAAATGCAAATGTAGACTCTATAATTCAAGAAGAAAATATGTTCGGTTGGTGAGATCTGGACCACCATTTTGAAAAGAGAAGTAAATTACGGAAGAACAAATCAGGTTGTTAGAACACACTTACACAGATTGCCCAGGGGAAAGCCAAACTTTCTCCCTCCCACTAGATGTTGAAGGCCAGGGAGAAAGGCAGAACGTGGCCTCAAATGTCACAACGTCTTAGCATAGTAAGTTGCCTGTCTATAAAACTATAATCCTCTTAGTTTCTCAAGTGATTTCAAATTGACTTTTATAAGATAAAAGAGATCAGATTATCTGATTAAAAGTACAACCTCAGAGCTGTGAGAAGTGGCTCAGTGGGTAAAGATGCTGGACAGCAAGCCTGACATCCTGAGCTGGATCCTGAGACCTACCTGAGAGAAGGAGAGAACAGATTCCGGTCAGCAGTCCTCTGATCTACACACACGCACACACACACACACACACACACACACACACACACACACACACACACACAAATAAATAAAATAATAAAAATGCAAACTCAGAGGCACATAAAGGGAAAAAGTATCTCCAAAAATGTAATTTTGTAAAGTACACTATGTTTTAATTTGATGTTCTTGGTAACTAAGGAGTAATGGAAGTAAATTGCTTAAAAAATTCTTACTGTTCAGCCAAGAGAAGAGTGCTCTTGTGAGAAGCATCATTGTATTGCAAGTGTGCTACTCATGTGTTGTGATTTTATACAACAGCATTAGAAAGATTTTGAGAGAAGCTTTGATTTACAATGTGAGAGCCTTAGTTGTGATAGACTGTAATTAGGCCCCAATTCCCCATCCTATCTCCAGCTCCTGCCTATACTATGTAACTTTGAAGTCTTCATCTATCCTGGCCCTGGCTTAGCATAGCAGTGTTCCAGGCACACACAATGGGGTGGGAAACACTGGCGTGCGTTTTGCCCACTCTTGGCCTCTCCCATTGCTTAAGAACAGCCCCAGTGGCCTGCTGAAATATACGTGAGAAGCATGCCAAATACTCCTATCCCCCCAAGCCTGCTGTTCTCCAACAAGACCCAAATACTGGACCTTTGCCATTAGAGGTGTCCAGACACCAGCATTTGGAACCATATAGGTTAAGACCCCAATGGGACTGTGTGGACGACTCTAGGGTTTGTGAAAACATTGACAACAGCAAAAATTTTCTGAACATGCAAAACCCAAAATTAGCAATCAAATGCATAATGAATCTGACATATTTCTGGTCACATCAGTCCTTATCACACTGTATGACTTCACCACAGCCTTGCTTCTGAACACACTACACTCATGCTACTGAACATGTTGTCATATCACAGGACATCAACACATGTTCCCTGAAACATATCATCTCAGACTCCAGACTTTTGTATGTTATTAACTGCAGTGACTTCACTAGATGCAAAGTTTCCTGCTTCTACAGAAGCACAATGGTCGACTTATGGGAAAACCTTAACAATTCCCTGTAGTCGTTCCCTTCATGTAAGGTTTCAAAGCAGTATGTTTTTGCATGATCGTAGAATAATTTTCAAAATTACTATTTGATTTGCTGACTTGAGTCTCATGAAATGAATTTTGCTTGGGATTAGGATGGTATTCCCAACCATTTCTTAGATGGCCCCCAATATGTCTGCAAATTAGTGTTCTCATCATTGATGGTTACAAAATCAAAATACTGATCCACTCTGAAAAAAGACAAGATTTTCTATATCCAGCAGTATCAAATATTCAGGCAAGATTTACTTCTTTAGGAAAAATAAGCAAGCATAGCCATCTCACTACTTTGTAAATGATCTTTCATCTTTAACAAACAAGCAAAAGTACATACAAACCATGCAATTATTTTATAATAAATTTCTTTGTGATTTCTTGACAGCAAATACTTGACTGCTATAGCTACCTTATATATCTATATGACTGGTGTTGTGTAAAAATTCTTGGGCAACATGAATTGTAAAAGAAGAGTTTAAGAAGCCCTGGCCTTCACCAGTGTATACTGAATCTAATTTCTTCACTCCACTGGGTTTTGAGGAGCTTATTTTGTAGTGAGAACTAGCAGGTACACATAGACACATCACTGATGAATTTTCTCCCCATAATCACAAACACAACCCTTAATAAATTTATAAAGGTTCCTTAACCATATTTGTGTCTCAGTAATCAAAATGAGCCACCATGTTTGAATGGTACTTGTGTTCTTTTATGTAGATGTAACCATCAGGAGCATGTACACCAGACATGTAGACTGATGACCACAGGTCACAATTTTATTTCCACAAGTTGTTAAAGTATTGCATTCCAGCATACTCAGCGGCATGGCTTAAAAAGAAATCTGGGCCAAGGTTTATTTTAAGATACTATGTTAAAGAGACCCAGGAGCCATTTGCACGTTCACCAGCCATAGGTCATCTCACGTGAATAAGATGAAGAAGTGTTCTGGTCAAAGGAAGGGACCTGGACAAAATGGCTGCTCTTAACTCTCCATTTTTCACATCACTGAACTGTTTAGCAGGCGTGTCAAGTGCAGTGAGTGACCACCACCCAGCTGTAAAGGGTATCCTGTATTAGAGGTATGTTGAAACAGATTAATGTTTCCAGTGTGTCTCCAGCACATATGGAAAGTTAGAATATTCACGCAATGCACCACAGTGAACAGAGAAAATCTGTTAACATTTAAAGGCCAGTTGCCCACAGGGTCTGGAGATATCAGAATTTACCCTGAGGCCTCTGAGAAGGAAGAAATTCAGTGTTTTCCTGATAGCCATTTGTGTCATTTGAACTAAGAATCTCAGGAATGGATATTCCAAAACCCCTCCTGGCTTTGGGGCTTACAAAATACGGACCCCTGCTTTGGGGGTTGAAGGACGTAAAATCTATAGAAAAACCAAAGGCGCCTGAATTTTTGGCTTCTCACAAAATAACTGAAAATTTTTCAGTAAACTTTAAGTTCATAGGAATAATAGGAAAGCTAGGGAAAATGGTCTGCTATTCTTATTTATGTAAATGTTTTAAGGTTAGTACATATATTAGCACATAAATAGTTGCTGACTATGCTTGTATATTTTGGAGAAGGAAAACTGTTATATAAAAATAAGTGGTTATATAATACCATTTTACTTCCTGGACTTCTGTTATATGTAAATCATATTTATTTATAATGAACCTTTGATGAGTTGCTAAGACAATATAGCTCATCAAGTGTCAGTATAAAGTTATTCTTGAGAAATAAGAAAAACTTAAGTATAACTTCTTAAAGACTTAAGTGCATTAGTGTTACCACCAGTTGAACTCAATGTGGATCAAATCAAATGATTATTCAAGATATTTAAATTTGCTATTTTATGTTATATATATGTATATATGAAAATTTGAATTTTTTCTCTTTTTGTAGAAGTTACCATAGAATTTGGGGAAAGGGAAGACATGATTTTTGTTAATACAATGTTCCTATGATGGAAGTACATTCTCAGAAGGCAAAGAGATCTTGAGTTGAAAATATATCTAACATCAACATGTATTAATGTTTTATGAGTCTTATTCCATGTCTTGATAAATAATACTGTTTCTTTATTAATCATCTAAGATATATACAGAAGTAATTTTGATGCATAAGAAATGAAATAAAATACAGCAGACTGTCTTTGAGCCAATATATGACATAAGAAGAAAATTCACTAGGAAGTTAGTAAAAAGTTATTGTTGAAATGCACAGTGCACAGTGACTTAGAGAGCATCTGGGTTTAAAAACAATAATAAAATTAAAGTCGTATTTTAATATTATTGCTAAGTTTGTGATAGGGATAGGCACTTTGAATTTTCCAAGTCTACTCTCGAAAACCATTTGTGAAACAGTTTTTACCTAAGAGTTTCTTACAGTTGTTAACTATATGTATAAATGGTTTTATAATTCAGAATGCCATAGTCCCTTAAAGCCTCATTAGTGGTCTTCAAGTATCCACTTCAACGTTGAACTTTACTTTTAGCTTACTATGAAAAGAAGGGATATGTGCCGTATTGAAAATATCCCTAAAGTTCAGTTTCAAAACAAACACTCAGAGCTTCTTTTGGTCTTGGGAGAATCACAAACCATCTCCACTGTCAAGAATATCCAATTCATTCATTCACACTTTCAACCACTCTTCCCTCTTTCCTCTTAGTTCACATTTTCAAAAACAACATTTTGGCAAATGTAAATGAAGCTATCAACAAGGTGCAATCTCCTCTCCCAAGGTGGAGACTTCTGTTTGCCTGCCCACTGCCCATGCTGTCTCTTCCTAACAGAACATTGTCTCTGATAGAAGAAGCCACCTTTCCAGACTCCCTAGAGCCTGTCTGTGATGATAATTTAAGTGGGATATGAGTGGAATGCCCAGAGTTCACCTTAGTAGAGCACTGGAAAAACCACCCTTTTCCTTCATGCAAAATGGAATCAAAGATCATACCTTGAATAGTGTAACCCTCTAGATCCTGGATAATAGTGAATGAGAAAGCTAGAAAAGAATTTGAAAAGTTCCCAAACAGCTTTGTGTGAATGGCTGATGATGTCTATCTAGACTTCCCACCATTTCAAAGCATCATAATTTTTTTCCATGTATTGTACTTTTCTCAGGAGAAACTTGAAATTTCCTATCTCATCTTTGGGGCTGGAGAGATGGCTCAACAATTAAGAGCTGCTCTTCCAAAGGACCCGGGTTCAATTCCCAGCTCCCACGTGGCAGCTCACAACTGTTTGTAACTCCAGTTCTAGTGGATCTGACTCCCTCACACAGACATTCACATAGACCAAATACCAATACACATAAACATTAAACAAATAAGTGTAAATAAATTAAAAACTACTATTCTAATTTTTTCTCATCTTCTAGTTTCTTTCACATTCTGTATCCCAAAAGGTTAAGAGCTACATTTTGTGATGGACACAGTGAGATGAAAAAAAAGAACTGGGGCAAAAAAACACAAAAAACACAAGCCAGGGAACAACATGACCCCTTACCGTTTAGAACTGGGCAAGAATGGGGAGAAAACTTAAGTCCTGAATGTCCAAAACGGCTTAAATAAATATGTTATGGAAAAGAAAGATGAAATGCACTTTGTTCTCAGATTAGGTCAAATTTATATTTCTCTTAATGTAACAGTGTCAGCCAGATTCTCTGTCACTCAAATCAGCAGGAGGGGCTGGATTTCCACTTGACCCTCTGTTTTTACCCCTTCTAACCCTGTCCTAGTTAATGCGAAGTAAGAATGAAACAGAAAGTCACATGAACCCTCCACTAGGAAAGGAGAAACCCCACACATGGCACTTGCGTCTTTGAAATGATTGGGTCAAGTTTCCCTTGATTAATTAACTAGTTCTATATCTACAAGCCCACTCCCGATTTATTTGTTGAATACTATAAATTTTTACAGAGTGCTCTTACCTCTACCCATGTAAAACTGATATTTTGGACCCAGAGGGTTCTGGGCTCAAATTCCATGCAGGAATGTTTGTGCAGGACACCTTCATATGTTATTGGTTAACAGGCTCTAATTTTCTTTTTTTTTAAAAAAAAAAAAAAGAAAGGAAGAAAGGAAGAAAGGAAGGAAGAAAGAAAGAAAGAAAGAAAGAAAGAAAGAAAGAAAGAAAGAAAGAAAGAAAGAAAGAAAGAAAAAGAAAAAAAAAGAAGCTTATTGGTGACCCAAAGGCCTTTTCTGTTTTTCTAAGTAACAAAGGGGAAGGTGAGTGGGGAAGGTATGTAGATGGGGCTAAATGGCAGGGATTTGCATTTCACTAAACGAGATTCCTATCTAGGATTTCCTCTTCATCCTCATCTTTCAGAACCTGACTTGTTTTTTAGAGGCCTGGGATAAATATTTTTTAAATTTTAGTTACTTAACTAACATTTCACTTTTTTTCATTTTTTTAACCCTAATTGTAAATACTTTAAAGTCACAATTTTGTGTGCACAATTGAGGAACAGAGAGCAAACATCAAATAAACAAAAGAAGAATAAAAGAGAGCGATGAAAGGAAAGAGAGAGAGGGGGAAGGGGGGCGGGAAAGACATTATCAGCAAGAATAAGTGTTTAAAGGAACTTACTAGTGTAATTTTACCAAGTCGGCAGAAAAATTTGTTGTCGTTTATTTTAATGAAAGTACAAATATTTATGGTAGGTTTCTCTTAAATCATTTTAATAATCCTTGTTGTGGGTCGCATGTATGTGTGTGGAAACAATTATCGTGTTAATGTGGGATTCCTAGCTAACATGTTTGCAAAGGCCCTCAACAGCAATGTCATTTCCTCCATGTGAGATTTAGCGTTCCAGACTAAGTGTTTAAATATATATGTGAAGCAATAGGAAAAACATGTGTGCGTGCACCTTTCTTTGCATAACAATTCATTAAGAAACAAAAAATATAAGCAAACAAGGTCGGGCTGGCTGGTGTTAAACATTCACCGTAGAACATTCCCCCACTGGAGGAGCCCAGTCTGCTGTTTGAGACCAAGGGATTTGATGTGGGGAGTTAGATTCTTAATGGGAACAGCACTTGTTACAAATGTTCCCAGTTCATATAACTTACAGAGAGTTTTCTCTGGGAAACATTGCACCTCTGTGCTTCATGGTGTGTCCTTCTTTCCAAACCCAAAATAGGCAGTATTCGCTTTGATAGATGAGTTCTGGAGGGTCCCACATGAACGTCTGTCATGTTTTTCATTCTCTTTTTGCTATTATCCTTTTCTTCCATTGTCCTCTTTCCCACTTTTGGATGTTTTCTGATTGAATTTTAAAACATCAGAGCCAACCATACTCCCTTGAGAAGTCTTTTATGTCTTCCTCTAGATGAGGCTAGACCCTTCTTTTTTATGTTCACCTAAGACTTTGTTTTTCTTCTAATGTAGGTCTTATTAAATATAACTAACTACTTAAATTATATTGTTTTGGGTTACATTGGGTTCAGTAGCAAAATAAAATGCTTGCAACTTCAAAACAGACATCATTGTTCAGTCAGTGGGTTTTGAAGAAAGGGTCCACAGCCCCTGGGATGCACAGTAAAGGAGTACACCGAATGCTCAGCTGAGATGCACTGGTTTGGGCTTCTTCTGAATTCTACCTGAACAGTTTTCTTCTTAACATACAGAAGATAAATAAAGCACAGTTGAGTATCACATGGATCTTTTTCTAACCGAACCAACTTCTTAACCCATCACTTAGATCATAAAATTGAATTACGTTTAATTGAGATCTTCTACCAACCCTAGTTGGTACCACCCCCCTCAAGGGGTGACTTGAATCCTGACTCCTGATGTCTGTCCAGGTACACGGAGTGTTTTTGTTTAGAGTTGAACTTCATGTAAATGAAAGCTGGGCTTACCTAGCACATTCTTCTTTTTGTTTGTTTGTTTTCACTTATTTGGACTTTGTTTTGGAGTGTTTGAGGCAGGGTCTCAATATGTAGCCCAATCTGATGATTTTTATGAAGGTCTGTGACTATATCTCATTTTGCATTTGATTTTCCAATTCTGTTAGATATTTTTTAATGTAATTATCTGCCATATCTGCATATTCTGATGAAATGCTATTTGTGTTCTTTATTTTCTAACTATAGATTTTTTTAACTGTTGAGTTCAAGAGTTCTTTGTGTGATCTAGATACTAGACTTATCATATATGATACTTATAAATATTTTTGCATTCTGAAACTAATTATTCTCTTATTCATATGGACTATCTTCAGCTCTTTTTAAAGCTTATGGAGTTCAAATCAATAATTTATTATTTTTATAGACCATAAGTTTGGTGTCAAATTTAGAAACTCTTTTTCGTCCACAGATCTGGAGCAATAGCTTAGTGTAGTGAGAAGTTTTTCTGTGTCCCCCCTCCCAGTCTGCAGCCACTCAGACTCAAGTAAGCACACAGAGGCTTATATTAATTAAAACTGCTCGGCCATTAGGTCAGGCTTACTACTGACTAGCTCTTACACTTAAACTCAGCCCATTTCTATTAATCTATATGTCACCATGTTTTCTGTGGCTTTACCTGTGTGCCATTACATTCTGCTCCCTGGACATTGGGCTGGCATCTCCTGACTCGGCCTTCCTCTTCCCAGAATACTCCTTGTCTGCTTATCCCACCTATACTTCCTGCCTTGCTACCAGCCAATCAGTGTTTTATTAAACCAGTGTACAAAAGCATTATCCCACAGCATTTCCCATTTTCTGTTTAATTAAAAAGGAAGGTTGTAGACAAATTTCTAAACAGTCTTATTAAATAAGAAACACAGAGCCAATTACAGAGGTAATAGCCAAAGAGATCAGAGAACTAGTGAAGAGCCACAACTACGTTATCTTACCACCTTACCACCATCGCTTCCCCAGAGAGAGCTTCTTCCTGTGTAACCTGTGTTTTATTGCCTTTCTGTTCTGCTTTCTCAGTGGCTCTAAGCCCAGCCACATGACTTCCTTGTCATTGCCTGTCTATACAGACCTCTAGGTCTCTATGGTTGGTACAGGGATTAAAGGCTTGTGTCACCATGCTTGGCTGTGTCCTTGACCACACAGAGACTCTGCCTGCCATGTGATTGGATTAAGGGCGTGTGCTACCACTGCTGGACTTCTGCTTATGGCTTCCTATGTGACCTCGATATGTGACCTCTGATCTCCAGGCAAACTTTATTTGTTAACATACAAATAAAATCACATTTCAGCACAATTAAAACATCACCACAGAAGGTTTTAACTTTAACATAGTAAAATTACATATAATAAGCAGTTATCAAGCAAGAGTTACAGTTACAATATCTAGTCTATTTGTATTTGGCAAAATTAAATATTCTATCTATCCTATATTTGTGAGTCTAATGTTTTATACAATAATTTACCTTTTATCATAACCAAGGAAAATTATGACTATCTAGTCTTCAACTACATCAAGACCCCAGAAGGATATAATATTACCTAAGTAAATAAAAAGTGCATTGTAAGCAACTTCCAAAAGTCCAGAATGACAGAGACAGCTACCTGCCTGGATAGTCATCCAAAGTTCCTCTGCAATGTTCGGGCATCCATCTTCAGCCCATAGGCCTAGTCTCTCAGTCATTTTTTGTCTGTGTCCTGTAAACGTCTGTCAGTTTCCTCTTCGAAGCAGGAACCTGAAGGACCATCTTGCCTTACAAAGTTCAGTAGTCACCTTCCTATGGGTCCTGCATGTCCAGTTTATATGACATTTTGTCAAGCAGTCCAGGCAAGAACAGTTTCTTGCCCAAATGGCTATTTTTGCCAAGAAGAAGATAAACGCCATATGAAGTATCTTCAATGCCCATCCTTTTCTTTGAAGTAAATCGGTGTTGCCAGGAGCAGATACGTCTCATTGTTCAGGAAAGTCTAAGTTTTAAAAACATTTTAAATTCCATATTCAGTAGGTCTTTGAAGTGTTTGAAGATTATCTACCTAATTGAATTATACCTATGCATACCCAGAAAATGTGACTATAAGTTTGACTATCATAGAAGACTAATTATTAATCTGTATTTCTTAATTATCCATTACAATTTAAATGAGCTACACAAACATAATACCCTAAACAAAAGTAGAAATACACATACAGTATAACAAAATTATATTTGTATCAATAAACTAAAGTCTATACCAATGTAAAACATTTTAAACAAATTGTTCTTTAAAAGTAGGTTCAACCATCCACCCTTTTATCCTATCATATCTACATCCTTTATTTCCAGATCATATCCCCCTTTCTTCTTTTAGAAAGATATTGACTATGACCAATAACAATTTGTAACCAGCAACCTAAACAAAGACAAACATCCATAATCCATTTTTGGGGAATGTGGGCATAGTGTTTGTTTTATTAAACCAGTGTACAAAAACATTATTCCACAGCAGCTTAGTAATATAGAATACTTGCTGCTCTTCCAGAGTGCCACAGTTCAAGAGACTGACGACTACCTGTAACTCCAGCCCCAGGCAATCCTGTGTCCTCCTCTGTCCTCCACTTGCATGTGGCTTACACCCACAGAAATACACAGATATACTCATAAATATTTTTAAATAGAAATCTATTTCACTAGACATACTTCCCTAAGATTTTTCTATTTTCCAAAAACTGCTAAAGTTTTGCATTTCTCTTTCTAGTTACAATTTTCAGGGAACTGAGAAAAATATGATATTTTGGTAGATGAGGGTTTGATAAAAAAAAAAAAAAGATGATGGATAAGCATTTTTCCTGTGTTTCATTTGTCTGGTTTTCCTGCAACTATCCAATTGGTTCAGTTAGAACCATGTCAAAATCAGTTTGCCCTCATAGTAGGTCTCTGCTCCTTGGTTGTTTTAAGCCCATATAATGTTGTGGTTTTTTTTTTTTTTTTTCCACCAATACTGCATTGTATATCTCTGTTGCTAAGTATTGACCCTTAATATTGATGGAGAAATTATTTCCATTTCACTTATATTTGTAAAGTTATTTGAGATAATCTTAGGGCCTGTGACTTTCCGCTTGAAGATAGAATAAGCCTGTGTGTATTTTGTTAGATTTATAACTAAATACATTATTTTCTTAAAAATAATGGTGTGTTTTTGTTTTGGCCTCTGAATGCTTTTTGTTAGCATAATAAAGTAGGATTGATTTCTATGCTTGGAATGTTTATCCTTCAACCTGCTGAGCTAACTTAGTAGTTCGCAGAGAGCTGAATGTGCATGTGCATGTGAGTGTGTGTACATGTGTGTGTAGGAAGGGAGAGAAAGAGTGCTTCAGGTAAAATGTGGGAAGATAGACTGTTTTTCTTTATTATTTTACGTTTATGCTCATGTGACTGTGTGTGGGTATGTGCAGATGAACTGAGATGGTTGCCCACTGAGGTCAGAAGAAGGTGTTTCTTCTCCAGAAACCAGAGTTAGAGGAGGGTATGAACCACCTAAAGTAGGTACTGGCATCTAAAGACCACTGAAATAATAGTACCTGTTCCTCACCACTGACCTTCTCTCCATCCCCAATGATTTATTCTACTTTCTAAGAGTATATGTCTGTGTGTGTGTGTGTGTGTGTGTGTGTGTGTGTCAGGGTCAGGAGGATTATAAATTACAGGCAGTTGAAAGCTGCCTGACATGGGTGCTAGAAACTGAACTCTGTCCTCTTGTGAGAGCAGAAAGTGCTCTTAACTGCTAACTCACCTCTCTGCTATTTCCTTCAAACGATCATACCTTTCCTTTCCTTGTACTGCCTTGTTGTTGTGAATACCTTTTAAATTGAAAAGATGAGAACCTGTGTATGTGTTCTTTCCTGATGTCAGGTGTAGTGGTATTTGCTCCACCTATGACCTTGGGCTGTAAGGCCCAAGGAGGCCAAAGGAGGTGGTGAAGGAGTTGGAGAAGGGTCACACACTCTTTCCCCCTGCTCCTGTCTGTGAGGTGGATTCACTCCGGGTCAGATCAAAGGATGACTTCTGCTGTCTACTCTTCTGTATTCATGAGTGTATTTCCTCAGTTTATATATCTTAATAAATTCTGTTACCCATTTAATAGACTCACATGGGTTGATCATAATAGTCAGGGGTTAGACAACTTTTTTTTCTTGATTAAGTGTGATGCTAACTCTGCAGTGTTTCCTACCTTCATGTTCTTCATCAGGCTGAAGTAACTACCGTCTCTTACCAATCTGCTGGGAGTATTTAAATCATGGCTGGATGCTGCATCTTGTTAAGCATCCTATTTATTTATGTGATTTATTCATTTGTAGTTCATAGGTCTGAGTGACTATGTTGTTAAATTAGGAAGAACTTCAGAGAATAACACATTTTAACTTGGAAAGATGACTTTAGGGAGCTGTAAATTCTACTTAAAATGAGACATCTGTGATGTCTAAACTAAAGTCAAATGGAAGGAAACTGAGGCAGGAATGACCGCAGTGCTATCAGCAGCACCAACATTAACCATGATATGAGCATGCACTGTGGCCTAGAGAGACTACTGTTTCCTGTATTTCTCTTAATCCTCTTGTGTATATGCTATGTATAATAAGTAATGCGTGTGTGTGTGTGTGTGTGTGTGTGTGTGTGTGTGTGTGTGTGAGAGAGAGAGAGAGAGAGAGAGAGAGAGAGAGAGAGAGAGAGAGAGAGAGAGAGAGAGGACTGGGAAGTGAATGCTTAGTCAATGAACCAGGAAGTGAATTGATGTTGGAGGTCTCCCTCCAATCCAAGGTGCTTACAACACAATAAACAAGGAATTACCTGGAAGCCTTGTAATAGATGGATTGTGTCAGATCATGGGAATTTAGGGGGACAATGTCATAGCATTTTTGCAGGAGAACAGTTTTTTCCCAGGCCTTACTGCAGTGGACATAGCTAGGACATTTTTGGAAGGAACACTAATTGCAACTCTAGCTTACTATTGAGTCTGGATCTCTTGCAGATCGCCAAAACTAGAATTGGTGATGCCTGGCTGAAGAACATGGCAGAATAGGCAATTTGGCTGGCAGAACTACTCACAAATAGTAACGTGGGAACATTTTAATTTAAACCTTAATTCTTATTTTTAAAGATGAACTGCTCCATATAATGTGACCCTAAGCAAAACCGGTAATTCATTGTTTTAAAATGGTAGGCCTTTGAATTGTTGGTTTGTGGGAAATACAAGTGAAGCTGAGGCTACAAGGAAGAAAACAAAAAACAAAAAAAAAAAACCCCACTGAATTCGGGGCTTGCTTTCTTTTCATCTTGATTCATGAAGCCCAGTCTCAGAGGTAAGTTATTGTTCATATCAGCTAAAGAGAAAGCATTGGAAATGAGATAAGCAAAGAACGAAAAAGCACGTTTGGAACTAGCTTGCGCACGACTGTGTGTTTTTATCTTGAAAATCTATTAGGACTCCAGAGTTGTACAAATTCCACAATTTTTTTTTATTTTATAAAATAGAAAATGACTACAATTTTGTGTAATGTATTGTACAGGTTTAATAGGATCCCACTCTTGCCAAGTACTGCGGTGACAAATAAACGCAATAGAAAATTGCTGACACAACGGGAACCCGCTAGTTCAACATAAATGGTTTCTGTAAATAAATCTGGTGTAATTTCCCTATACATCTTGACTATTGCTCTCAGCTCTGCTCACGGGAGAGCAGCGGCAGCACAGCGCTGGCGAGAGGCCGCCTTTCGCCGTCTCTGAGCACTGAACACCGAGCAATTTAAGCTTTTTTGGCCACAACTCTCCAGTTGAGAGAGACACAATATGGGCTCCAGGCTTGGGTGTCTTTCTCCAAAGCCACTGATGGAAGATTGCAGGGGTAGACTCCAGAGAAAGTGGAAACAGCTCAGGAAGGGGGCAAGGCATTAAAATCAGCCTCTCATTCTAACTGGGGTGAGGCTAAGCAGGTTCTAATGCAGCAACCTTTTTCCTGTGTTACTAGCAGACACTTGTTAGAGCAGGCGACAGTTTTATTTTCCCCAAATTCATAAAGCAAAAGACAATAGTGAAGGAGCAGCCTCCCATATCTGGGTTTCGTTTCCAGTCACAGATGGTAAATGTAGTCAGGCCATGGTAGTTAGTTGCCTCTGGACTAGACGTATAAACTTTTCTTTCATTGTCGCTCCCCAATCTGTAAGTATTACAATCATTTAGACAGTATTTGCATTTTATTGCATATTCTGATAGTTGGTTTTAATAGCAACTTGCCATAAATAAGAATCAGCTAAGTAGCCTCACCTGAAGAATTGTCCTGATTGCAGTAACTGACGTGGGAAGACCCACCATGAGAGCTGGACTGAACTTCCGGTCGCAGCCCAGCTCTAAAGGGTATGTCAGAAGGAACATTATTTGAATGTTGCCCATTCACCTTCCTTTGCTACGGCTATTTGACCTTCTAGCTGCTTCTGTGGATCCCTTTGCTGCTGTCAAAACCAGTGTTTCTAGGCTTCCAGCACTGACTACGCACAGTGGCTCTCCAGGTACCTTCCAGAGTTTTGGCACCCAGCTTGGTGGGTTGAGTAACTCCTGGGTTCATAGCCTCTCAGGTATGAGACAGATAGCTGTTGACACTATTTTAACATAAACTGGTTTAATAAATTATGTACATATATAGAAATATATTACACACATACAGTTTTGTCCCTCTGAAGAACACTGACTAATGCACACACTATAAATAATTTAGAAATGATTTAGAGTTACAGGATACAAGAACATGCGATAAGTTGTATGTAAATTATTCATCATTTCATATGAGACTCAAGGATCCATAGATTCTGGTATTGGATAGGTGAGGTCAGACTCTTCATGGATACTGAGGGACAAGTATATAGTATATTTAACATAAGATGAAATGTTTTTAATATATTCTTAGAGTAGTATAATTTGATCACTGATACTAACTATATTTGGATATAAATAACAAAGGTAAACTATAGGTTTATTTTTATGTAAATATACAAATTTTAGGCAGTTAAAATAAATGTCTTCTTGCTGGCTTGGCTAAATTATTTGCCAGTAATTAAATGCAAAAAAAAAAAAATGCAGACCAGAGGTTTGAAAATATCCTTTCAGGGAAGTCACATGATTGAGTGAAATCAAGCAGAAAAACTAACAATAATATTAAAAATTCATTTCCTGAATCTTAGTCATTAAACTTTTACTGCATGGTCCTTTCATGTTTGCTCTTGTGCAGAGTACCGCCATTTACAGGTGGATGCCTGGATGCGTCTGCCCCTGTATCTGAAGGACTTATTAGCTAGAAGAAGTGGTCTTAATAGAAGAGGTGAGAAATCATGAATCAGCAACCACACATCCCCGATGGGTTGCATGTGCTCATAAAAATACATGGACTGCATTGTGGAGAAAATGTCAGCTGGACTACTTAGCTCTGCCAAGGAAACACAGAGAAGAAAAAGGAAGAAACTACATTAAAATGGCCAAAGGGAAGGAAGAACAAGGAACATAAGGGTTGTGTGCCAGGAGGTAGTTTTGTTGCCTGTGACGTCAAGAAACATATGATGATAGTTACATTTTGGAAAGAATCCAGTGCCCCCAGTATGGAGAATGGGCTAGAAAGGATGAAGTAAGAGCAGAGGACAGTCTGGACCCTATTAGAGAAAACGAGAAAGACAATGCTGAGGTACTGAAGAAGATCACAGCATAAAGAGTGAGGAAGGGATGGCATTATGTGGAAGACAAAACTTGAATGCTTTGATCTCCTCATTTGGGAGATAAAAAGGGCTAGCTCAATACCTACAAGACTCTGTCTGGCTTGAGTGACAGACTAGACGTAGGTGGCACTCCTTGCAACAGGATTTGAATGACTGGTAAACAGTCACTGAGCTTAGTCATGGGTGAAATTCCTTCAAGGGTCCTCAAAGTGGGAATTTCCAGCAGACTCAAGCCGAGTTTGGGGTTCCATGAAGAATTCCTGGGGGATCACATGCCTTCAGAAGTGCTTTCACAGTGTCTTGAAGTTGACCACTCTCTTACAGGTGTCTACTTCTACTCTTGAAGCTCTCTTCCTGTCCCACCTTCTAAGCTTCTGATAGCTTATCCTCTGGGACTTGCTAGATCATCGGGTCAATAGAACAGATGGTCAAAGAGAGGTTTTTTTTTTTTTTTTAAAAAAAAAAAAAACAAAACAGAAACTTCTTTCCCTAGAGGAAATGTTCAGAAGTCCTAATAGTGACAGGACACAAGCATAATCTGTGATTGAAACAGGAGCTGTTCCAGCCCCAAGATGTTGAGCTTTTTAACTACAGCTCTCCATACAGAAAGACAGAGGCCTAACAGATATGTCTACGGTACCTTAGAACAGTGTGAAAACATTTATCAATCCATGAAACTCATTACACATCAAGGCAGTTAAGGGAAGGCAGTTGCCTGTTGTTTAGGGCCTGGAGAAAGGTGTGCACCTAGATGTAGAAGTAACCATCTTATTCAATAAGAAACACAGAAGCAATGCAGAGAAGAAAGCCAAGAGGTCAGAGCTAAGAGCTAAAAACCTTACCCTTCCTCTCATGGTGGTCCTACCTCTCTGAAAGAGACCTACCTCCTGTGTGTCTGTCTTTATAAAGAATTTCTGTTCTGCCTTCTCATTGGTTGTAAACTCAACCACATGACCGCTTCATCACTGCCTGTCTGTACAGACCTCCAGATCTTCTATGGTTGGTATTGAGATTAAAGGCGTGTGTCTCCAATGCTGGCTATATCCTTGAACACACAGAGATCTACTTAGCTCTGCCTACCAAGTGCTGGGATTAAAGGCATGCACCACCACCGCCCAGCTTTTGCTGTGGCTCTAATAGCTCTGACCCCCAGGCAACTTTATTTATTAACATACAAATAAAATCACATTTCAGTACAAATAAAATATCACCATACCTAGACTTTAGGAAAGGAGGAAATAAGACCTCTTAAAATTGTCTTGAAAGTTGGAGTTCAGAGTCATCTGTCTTAGTTCAGTTTCTATTGCTGAGATAAAACACTGACCAAAAAGAGCTTAAAGAGGAATGTTTTCATTCCATAACTCTCAGGTCACAGTTCATCACTGAGGGAAGTCAGGACAGGAGCTCAGTGTATGAACTTGGAAGGAATGACTGAAACCGAGACCATGGGTGAAACCTTCGTACTGCTTGCTTCTGTTGGCTTACTCAGCTGTTTTGCTTACTCAGTCTAGGGATGACACTGCTCACAGTGAGCTGGGCCCTCCTAAACCAAGAGGGGGTATGAAGAAAATGCCCCCCAGGTATGCCCTCAGGCTAATCTGATTGTGGCAATTTCTTATTTATTTATTTATTTATTTATTTATTTATTTATTTACTTATTTACTTATTTATTGTATGTGAGAGCTCTATCTGCATGTACACTTTATGCCAGAAGAGGGCATCAGATCCCACTATAGATGGTTGTGAGCCACCATGTGGTTGCTGGGAATGGAATTCAGGACCTTTGGAAGAGCTGCCAGTGCTCTTAACTGCTGAGTCATCTCTCCAGCCCTAGTGGCAATTTCTTAATTGAGGTTCTCTATTCCTAGGTGACTTAGGTTTGTGTCAAGTCAACAAAAAGTAACCAGCACACTGTTGTTCTTCTGTTAGCTTAGCAGCTGCACCTGCATCTACTGATACTTTATCTACCATTGGTGTCATGTAGCCATGCAGTCAGTGCCCCACTGCTCAGACCTTAGCCTGGTGGGAGTTCTGGTCCTGTTGGCACTGGCTCTGCCACAGCCACCAAATGTAGGTTTTAAATAAATCTCTGTTGTTCCATTTACCAATAAAGACTTGGGAGTCAGATGTTGGAGTGAAAACCTGCTAGATCAGAGAAACAGAGAAGCAACCAGCTGACCTTCCTTTTTGGCCAGACAACCCAGCAAGAGAAGTGTCTCTCCACCTGTCCCATACCAAAAGAGGCCTCGAATCTCTAAGTTCCTCCCTACTCTATAGATTAATAGAAATGGTCTGAGTTTAAGTGTAAGAGCTAGTCAATAGTTAGCCTGAGCTAAAAACTTCAGCTACACTACTCCTTCCTGTGTCTCCCTGTCTTCCCAAGTACTCTGTGTTCTCTATGACTAATTCCTGTCAACTAATTGCTGACTCCGCCCCCTGATCCAAGGTTATTTTTATTAGCACAGCCTTGGGGTTTCACAGCATGATCAAATATCCCACAATAGCACACTACTATCCTAATCAGCCTTTTGTGGGGAGGCTAAAGCCATTTTCTTTCACTTTAATCCTCCCTTTCAAATCAACATTACTTATTCACGAAATTCAAGACAACAAGAATGACATCAACATATCAGAATGGAAGGAAGGAAGAAGAAATGATGGAAGAAAGAAAATACAGCTGAGAACAGACACTAACCAGAAGTGTGCAGCATCACTATGTTAGTGAGCTGTCAGTGTTCATCTTGGATTATTGGAGTATTCTATATCCTAGAAACAGAGGATCATGTAAGCTATTTACCTAGGAAATTTGTCAAGAATTCATCCATGCTTTGTTTCTGAATTTACCGTGGAAGCTTTCGGGCCTTGACTACATATTTCCAGGAGCAATGCTATAAAGCTATTTCCATTCCTATACCTTGTTTTAATCTGTGTCAGCATTATGTGTGTATTGGCTGCTTAGAACACAATGTAGAGTGTGCTTTCCAATATATGGGACAAAAAATATAGTGCCTTGCTCAAAGACAACAACCTGCTGAGATTTTTTTTTTTTTTTTTTTTTGGTAAGTCACATGTACATCTGTGAGTAAACCATACCTAGAGGTCAGTGCAGGTTTGAATCCATTCATTCATTTCATATGTCCTGTTAGCAATAGAATATACTATGTATTTTATACAACACATATTACATAATGTGGTGACATATTGTGTCCCCCCAAATATTGTGCACCCTAATACAGCTTATCTGATGATCAGAGGAAAAAGCCAGTCACTATATTAAACATAGAAGTCAGGCAATGGTACCACATGCCTTTTATCTTAGCATTGGGGAGGCAGAGACCCACCTGGATCTCTGTGAGTTCAAGGCCACATTGCGAAACAGAGCCAGGCATGGTGACACATGCCTTTAATCCCAGCACTAACCATAAAGGTCTGGAGGTCTGTACAGACAGACAGGAAGTGATGTAGCTGGGTGGAGAAAGGAAGTGAGATTGCAGAACAGAAAGGCATGTAGGCATGGGTATACAGGAAGTAGGTCTCTTTGGAGACCAAGGTGTCTGTAAGGTGAGGTTGGCTGTGGCTTTTCCTATTCCTCTGATTTCTCAGGTTTTTACTCCAATATCTGGCTCCGGTTTTGTTTTTTTTTTTATTAATAAGACTATTTAGCAATTTGTGTTACAACATAATATAATATAAAATTATATAATTATAGCTTAATAAGAGTAATCTTGATAAGAGCACGCAGATATGTACAGAATCCATGATGAAACACAGAATTTCTTTTTTCTCCGAGAGCCTTTGTGAGCACCATGAGGAAAGACAGTTTAGGAGATTTCACTGAAATCTGTGCTGTGTGACTTGCTGTCAGACTCCAAAGAAAAGAGATTTTTAGGAGAGTCAGCAGGGGCCTTCATGGCAAAAAAAGACAGATTTACACATAACATGTGCCACTAGAAATGAGAAGAATCCCACCTGCCCTGAACAGCTGTGGAGGTGTAATGGGAATGGCAGCTTGTGCAGAGTGGGTCTCCCTAGGGCTCCGTTCACAGGGGACAGACCTTCCAGGAGCTGTGCAGCATGCAGCCACACCACAGATGGGGAGCGTCTTGTTCTGAGAAGATGATCACAGAGTCAAGAGACAGATGAAGGGCTACCACTGTCCTCCCTGGAGTGTGGTGGTATTTTACTTGTACTGAAATGTGATTTTAATTGTATGTTAATAAATAAAGTTGCCTGGGGGTCAGAGTTTTAGAGCCATAGCAAGTGCGTGGCGGTGGTGGCGCACGCCTTTAAGGACCTGGAGGGCGGTACATACAGGCAATGACAAGGCAGTCACGTGTTTAGGTTTACAACCAATGAGAAGGCAGAACAGCTGGACTATAAAAAGGCATATACACAGGAAGTAGGCCCCCTTTTTTCGGAGAGCTCTCTTGGCTGAAGCAGGATAGCTGAAGCAGGAAGGGTAAGGCTCTTAGTTCTGACCTCTTGGCTTTCTTCTCTGAATCGGCTCTGTGTTTCTTATTTAATAGGACGGTTGGTTACATCTACACTGGAGAGCTGCTAGAATCACCCTGGCCAACCTGCCTGACTCTGGTTGCATTTAATGGTCTTTATGTAGACTTCATTTCTATCAGTGCTGAGGGGCTGCTGAGGGTCTCCAGGGTCTTCTACTTGGTCCGTTGATTTATTGTCTTCTTTGCTTTCTCTAAGAATAATCCCTCCACTCGTGTTTTTATGTGTTACCAACAAGCGTGAAAGTCCTACGTCCAATACCGTCAATGGCAAAAGCTGTGTATTTGCTGTTCTAATGAAGCACATTTAAGTAACTTGTGATGATAAGTAGCATTTCTAATACTTTCAATACTCAATATTAAATACTAGTAAAGTATTTTGAGTTGTACAAAAACATCATACATAGTACATATTCAACTCCCCTCCAAGCACTTCTGTTAGAATATTACCAATTTTATTAAATGAAAATCTAATACGACTAGGAAATTAAATAGTGCCTCAGGTCAAACAGTACAGGCCAGGACTCAGATCTATATCTGGCTTACAGTAAATGCTGTGGGCTTTGCTGAATGAAGTGGCTTCCCATCAGCCATCTCTGCCCCCAGATGGAAATTTTTCATTTTTGCCAGATCATTCACTGTGATGTGGTCGATTCTCTGTACCCGAACAGTAACTGTGGCTAGCTGGATTCACTCCAGTCTTTTCCATGTAAATATTTTTACTGTTTAATACAACTCAAAACAGAAAACAACATGATAATAAATGAATAGATCAATGGATATTGTAAATTGGATCCTCTTGTAACAATCACTGGAGTCTAGGAAAATGTTTTGCTAGTTGCTCAGACTTCTCCAGTCCCCCTTTCCAATTAGAACTCTCCCTATAGGAGAGGTGACTTTCTTGAGTTTTGTTATTTCTTTTCTTTCTCATTATGTTGTTATCCAGTAGATTTCTAATAAATGGTTCTTCTAAAATATTATGTTGAGATAATGATTTGATTAGTTAGAAATTACCAAAATATTAAAGGTATCCCTCTCATTTTTTTCTAGTGATGATATCTTATATAAGCATTCACAGGATCACCAGAACAGAGACTGTTTCATGCTCCTGCATTACCAGGAGAAAAGCCCTCCTTGGACAGCCATCACACCTGTCTCCTGACTGTAGGATGAACAGTCATTGAACAGGTCATGTCAATCATGGCCAGATAGACCTGCAAAATAAGGCTGAGCACTTAGCTGTGCCCAGCGGAGGCCAACTATAACCAAAGTGACTCAGGGACTCGGGAGTATAAATGAATGCTATCCTAAACCTGGAGACTTGGAGTACATTACTATGCTTCCTTTTTATGGTAATATCTAACAGATGCAATGGCTTTGCAGAGTGAGTATCTAAAGAAAAACTCTAGACAGCTTCTATTTTATTTCCCAGTGCATGCACATTGTCAAGGAAAAGTAGAATGTGACTGTATTTCTTTGTTTACTGTGCTTCAAACTCTTCTCTGATGTCGCAGTCATCTGTCTGAGACTAACAAACTACTGAGATTATTGCTCCAAAAAAGGTTTGTTTTACCTCACAGTTTCAGGGCTTTCATGCCAGAGTTGGTAGTCTCCAGTGCTTTTAAGCTTGTGATATGTCACTTTATCACAGCACAAAGATCACTGCTCACATCAGGACTAGGGTGGGTAAAAGGCAGACTTTGTGGATAGATAATCCTTTTTGAATGTGTGACCCCTAATTATTAACTTCTTCCCTGTAGGCAAATGTATTGAAGTCTCCACCAACTTCCCAAACCACCATGGACTGGGGCCCATGCTCTTGACACAGGGGCATTTAGAAATTCTTCCAGATCCAATGTATAGCACTCAATCTCCTCTGAATGGCCTGCTAGTGAACTGTTTGCCTTGTGTGTACATATGTTCTCCCATGCATGTGTGTGTCATTATGAGACTGTATAGATAACACGTATGGTGTGCTTCCTTATTGGTAGTAAATCTGTACTACATTTTGCTCATCTGATCCTTACAAAGTAGACTCAAATACTTTCCATGATTTCTGATGGCTTTTTTCTTTTATCTAGAGCAATAACGTTTCTCAGGCTGTTTGCTTGTACATTTCCTCCCCTAAGTGTGCAATTGGTCATTTATCCAAGAGCATGTGAAATGGACAGTGGAGACTACATGTTTGTTGCTTCTGGGTTGGTTTCTCAATGTATTCGAGTTGTTTCCAGTGAACCGAATCTCTTGCGCTTTTTAATTTAAATTTGAACAGGAAAACATGTGGCTAACTGTACCCACACATTTACGCTTAGGATTATGAGTTATAGCTTTCTTCATTGCTTAGAAGAGAAAGCATCATTTCCTTCATAGTGATATTTTTTGCTGAGATTTGGGGCTATAGCATGTTTCCTTTGCTTTCTCTGCCTCACAAATGTGGTTTCTTCTTCTCTTACTATATTGATTATTAATATACCAGAGGTGATAGAGCTGTGCTACTGTGGAAGACTTTCGCAAAGGTAAGATGCCAGCACTGTAACAGACAACAGTATTACTGAAAATAAATTCTTCCCAAAGCCAGGCGGAACCTTCTTTCACTGTAGTTTGTAGTTATACTGTGTACATCCCATTCTTGGTTATTCGGGTCTCTCTTATAAACTACATAGTTTCAGTTCTTTAGGTGAACCTATTTTTACTGCTTGCTTTGTCTTTGTGCTGATGCCTCTACAGTCATATGCTTATCTGGGGTTTATTTTCTAATCGATCCCTAAGGAAGATGTACTTCCCTCTCATCTGTCGTGGCTTGCTGTTGCTGGGTAGTCCAAGTTGATCTAAAACTTGCTGCTCAGCCCAGGTCGGCTTCAAACTTGCAATCCTCCTGCCTCAGACTCCCAAATAATGTGATTACTGGTATGCACTGTCATATTGAGTCTCTCATTAAACCTTGAAGCCTCTCTACAGTTTGGCCATGAACTCTAGCCTTCTTTGAATGGGCTGCAGGGAAAATGGTCATAGGTATGTATGAGTACCCTTCACAGGGTACTACTCCTTTATCCTGACAGACAATCGGGTGCTGACATTTTCAATGTGTGACTTGATGTCTTTCACACAATCCTACACTGGGGGACTTGTCTGATCCATGTCCATTTTATTCCTATGGAGACAGCTGCTCCCTACACAAGCTCTAACTGCAAATGGAGTTTGGGGTTATAGGTCAAGGGACAGCCTGAAGAGGCAGCACCCCATATAGAGCATTATAAGCCCCATATTAGTCCTAGATGCCAGAGAGATGAGGGTAGCACATTTCACAGCACCTCTGCCGCATAGGGTGAGCTGGTGAGACATGCTCAACCAGCAGGTGGTGAGTAAAGAAGAGAAGATTTGAAAACTTTTAGGTTCTTGCACAAGCAGCTTTCCTGGGGGAGAGCTTTAATTAATAGGGTGTGAGTTTTGAGAAGTCACGTGGTGTCTGAAGAGGTGGTCATTGCAGCATTTCTCAGTCATCTGTGTGACATCATGATGGGTGGTCCGTGGAGGACAAGAAAGACTCACTACACCATGGATCTAGAATCTTACATTTACACTATCTTGTTAGATATCTTATAACTCATTGTTTTCTGACATAATTGATGCATGAAATCTGAAGATAATCTGATTATCTTTATCTTATATATAATTAGAGACTCATTTTTTTGACAAATAGGTAATTTCACTACAACATACATCAGTTTTTGCAATTCTTGGTTCATTTTCCCAGATATGCTTCATAATTTTTTGATGTGTAATTTGAATTTGTTTTCTTTTCATCAAACCTTCCAGAAGGATAGTTGGTGGGACTGTTTGGGAAGGATTAGTAGGTAGGGCCTTGTTGGAGGAGGTGTGTCAGGGGCCAGGCTTTGAAGCTTTAAAAGCCTCCTGCCAACCTCAAGTTCTCTCGGCCTCCTACTTGTGATTTTGAGCTGTGAGCTCTCATCCGTTCCTGCCACCAAGCCTTCATTTCGCCATCATGGACTTAACCCCCTGGAACTGTAAGTCTGATTAAATGCTTTCTTTTGTAAGTTGCCATGATCATGGCGTTGTGTCACAGCATTAGAAAAGTAACTAATACACAGAGATACGTGCATGTGCAGCAAAAGAGCATTTAGCAGACACTAAAGGACTGTTGTTCACAGGAACAAATGGTAGCTATGATTCCATACACAAGACATGTACAAGATCAAGCTAGCCCAAATCCCAGCAGTTGCGGGGAGGATCTCATGAAATTCTACTTTCTCCCTCGGGAGCTAATGGCAATTGATGGCTGCTGGGGATGCATAGTCAGTTTTCTTCAAGGATGAGGCCTCTGAAAGGCTATCCATGTTCTAATAGGTGGTCCTATATTTATGCACATACAAGAAGCACTAATTGGACTCCATGGTTTAAAAACAAAAAAGGCACTTGAAGTTGGAAGGAAAAAGTGGTGGGGGAGATAGGAGATGAACTGGGGCGGGGGGGGGGGGGGGGGGTTGAAGATCAAAATGTGTTATATGGATATGTGAAATTCTCAAATAAAAAATTAAAGTTAAAAAGAGATGTGTGATTAAATGATTTTGGCATTTTTCTAATATCAGAATATCCTGATGCAAATGAAGACAGCTACCATGTTACTAAGTGAAACAGTCCCATGGTCTTGCTACTGCATCTTCATGCCCCCACATACCATTTGTAGGGTGATTTTGTTTAGTTTTTCTTTTTTATTTATTTTCTTTTTTATTTCCCTTGTCCTTATCTTGCCACATTTCAGTTTTCTTCTAGCAGTTTCCTTCTAGTGTCAGTCCTGGAATAGCGTTGACGGGTTGGCGGTGAAGACACCTCGGTGGCTAAGCCCATTTCTGGGCACATGGCCTCCCACGCCACCAGCCCTACTCAGCTGGCTCACTGAGCTCTTTTATAAGAATCTCTATGTTACTTTCTTAATTCTTAGTTTCCAAAGACAATGCATTTTTTTAGTTTCTCTTGCTCATGTACCAAGAATGTGCATAGTTTACCGTTGTCTGTAATGGTTAAGCACCCACTGGCATTTTGTCAGTTGTAGGAAATAGAAGTTATTCACCACAGTCATTGAGATTGTAGCAACAGGACCTGGAAATATAAGACAATTATTAACCATATTTTGTCATGAGCCTACAATTCAGCTTGTAATTTTCCCAAGTCCATAAAGCCATTTAAAATTATGTATTTTATTTCTTATTTTAAAACTAACTATGTATTTTCAGATCAATTCCCCATTGAGTTTTCTTAGGATTTTATGCATTATGTACTTAAATTTCAACAATGATAGCTGGCCGATGTTTCTCAGAAATGTCTTCATGATGACCTGTTTAGGGTAAGCCTAGCTAGGGTGGTCTGTGTTCTGACTATATTTACTGTATCATTAAGTATTATATTTCAAGATAAATAAATATTTTTGGTGTTAGAAGTATATCTTTAAATCTACATATACTTTATTTTTTCCTTATACAGCATCATTTCCTAAACCATAGCTCGTTAAAACTGGATATGGAGGAAGGCTTGTCCTTTAGCAGATTCCAATTTTACAGCCATTTTACTCTAGTAAAAGTGATTACGTTTGTGCTATTTAAGGAATGTAGCCAGAAATTTGTAACAAGTTTCTTTCCAGCACCCTTTGATTGGTGAATATTTGATAAGAGCTAAGTTGAATATGAGGAACTATTGTATTCATGAACGTATTAACATATGAGAACCGTATATACAGCCATGAATTTGTAGTTGCAATTTCGTATTTAAAATACAAGTCCAGCTACCATAGGCGTCTCTGAGGGATGATGGCACCTACTCTGCCCTTCCATCATTCTGTGTTCACAGTAGATGGCGCTACTTAACACCTCTCCCCACTCCCACACCCCCCCAAACAAACCCAACCCTGTATTGATCCTCAGAATGTTTCTTAACACCTCCTTGCAGATATTGCCAAGAATAGAATTAGCCAAACGATTCCATTCTTTTTTTTTTTTTTTTTTTTTTCATAATAAACACAGGAAAAACATGATTGCCCAGGCACATTCCCGAGGCAGCCATGGGCCAGCCCGGCTCAGTGGACGCCTTTTTCAGTATCAGCCTGTCCCCTGGCACCTGCCTGGCTTGCTAAGCAGCCCTGATATCTTCACCCATTGCTCAGAGAGAGCACTTGAACGGCAGGCACAGAGCCAATGTTTACCCTGTGGGGCTCCCGACACACACAATATCTGTCAACACTTCCTATCACTCTCCTGTTTATGCAAACCGCCTCCCCCCTCCCTGCCTCCGCCACTCCCCCCACGCTTTTTTTTTTTTTTTTTTTTTTTCCTCTTTTGGCTTGATGCATTCATCGCCAGACTGCAGACACCTAGTTAATCCATTTAGAAGCTATCAGCTCTGTTCATCGGCTCATAAACCTATTACCTTGGAGGAGCAGTTCTGAGGGACACAGGTGCCAGGCCAGGACACAAAACCCAATTGAGCTGTGTAGCAGGCAGTGTGGGGCTCCTAATCACGGTTCTGCCTGCACAGGGACCTCCCCGTGTTATGCTGTAGCAGGCACTTTATTAAATATCGATTTAAATCACGTCCTTTAATCAAATCTGATAGAGGACCTTTTTCACCTTCGCCCCTTCTCAGCTCCTCCTCACCCTCCTCCTTTTCCAATCAGCCGGTCTGGTGACATAGGAGCCCAGGAATGAATAGTTAGCAAGCCTTTCCCCAGCAAAACCCTCTTCAGCAGTAATGAGGCATTTGTGGTAATCGGGTGATGAAATGTAAATGGCAGTAATGAGCACAATTACATCCACCAGGGAGCCATCCGCGTGGCTTCTTTTCTCAGATAGATGAGGGCTTTCTCTGCCTTTGCGGGCTAGGACTTCTCGGGGCTGCTGGATGGAGGCGCGGTGGGCGGGAGGGGGAGCCCAGAAGCAGAAACTGTGGCCTTGAACTCCAGGCCAAGACGCTCCTCTGCTCCTTGCATCCTCTCAGCTCCTCCCTCTCCTTCCTAGGAGAGGCGAGGACTGAGTTTGCCGCAGGGTTTTCAAGCCGCCTCTTCCTCGTTCTGAGGAGCTCAAGGTGAGCGTTGGCCCTGATGGCTACGTGGAAAAAAATCTCTACACGCCAGCAGAGCCCATAGCCAAGTAGTGGGAGGCTTGCCAGGGAATACAGGGGCCACGCTGTTGTTTATACAGGCTTTGTAGTCAACAAGGACCCCAGATGAGGATGCAGGCATCTGCAGCAAACTGCTCAGCGTATCTGGGCTGGTGGGCAGGGATGATTTGACTCCAGAGCTGGAGTTGCTGGCCAGAATTCCGATCTTGGAGTAGAGACAATGAACTGTGATTTAAAAACAATAATAAAACCAAGGCAAGTGAACATAACCTGCCCCTGACAAAGAAATACACATTACCGATGCGTCCTAGGACACGTAGTAAATGACCTTCCAGCTTGCTAATGATTATAAAATGTGTACCTAGGAATATTACAAATTACATGAGTTTCTCACAGATAATTTTGCTAAGCAGAGGAGGAAGTGCTAGCCTTTAATGTGGGACTCGGAGTTAGCAATACTAAAATCTGATTTTAACGACTTTTCATAAAATTCACTGATATTTCGAGTTCATAAGAAGTTAGTTAATTTTAAGATGGTATTAACGATTTCATGGCCCAGCAGCTACCAGTTGACTTCTAGTTTCTCCTTTGAGTTTTTCATCGTTAACTAGCTGTCTAGCTAGAGTTAGCAAGTTACGGTAGACTATTAGGCTAAATTCTATCATTAGGATAATTCATTGAATTTACAAGACTATTGACCAATATGAGAAACATAATCTATTGTTTAATAATATTCACTTTAAAAAGGAAAGAGTTTTGCCATTTATACTAAATTTTTCAAGTGCTTCATTTCATTCATAGACGGTTCATTTCGAAGTGTGGTCAGAATCCTGGTGCTTTGTTTCTCCTTTTTGTTCTCCCTCCTCCCTCCCTCCCTGTCTCTCTCTCTCTCTCTCTCTCTCTCTCTCTCTCTCTCTCTCTCTCTCTCTCTCTCTCTCTCTCTCTCTTTTGAGGGAGGAATTATCATTTATTTGAATTACCCCTCCCCACTGTCTGAGTACTCTTTAGACGTGTTCTCATACTATTGCCCAGGTTAGCCTGGCACTCTGTATATAGCCTAGGCTGGCCTCAACGTTATGAGGCTCCTGCAACAACCTCCCAGGCACTGGGATTCCAGGCGTGAGTCACCATGCCTGGCTCTTCTTTCTGTCTGTTCTGGTTCTAGTTGGACAGTCTAGGGGAATGGCTTTCCTCTGGGAAGTTGAGCAATGGACTTGTAGTGAACTGACCACTATGCTTACTACTTATTCAACGACAGACTTTCTGAAATCTGGATTGTTGTTGTTGTTATTCATTTGGCTTCTAAAAGTCTGAATGCTCACAAAAAGCCAAAGGGATTGTCAAAATAATGCTAATTTGACCTAGTTTGTTTTCCAATCCAGGGAGAAGTAAGGAAGAAATAAAAGCATTAAATTTAATGGGACACAAAGCATTCTTGGACAGGTTTTATACCAGCAACATTACTCACTTCTTTCAACTCCATAACTGGGGTGTGTCCTCTGGGTCATGGAAATGTAGGTGTTCCCTATAAGCATCATGAATTCCATACCTCCATGCCCTGAGATTTTATTCATTTGTTGTTAGTAATTGTGTGCACACATGCACACACAGGCATACCATGATGTGCATGCTGAAGCCAGAGGACAACTTTGTGGAGTTGGTTTTCTTCTCCCACCACGTGGGTCTCAAGGATCGCACTCAGGAAGTCAGGCTTGGTGTCAAGCATCTTTGCCCGCTGAGCCATCCTGCTGGTCCCTCCGCACCTATTCTAAGAAGTCGTAAGGACTCTAGCCTGTCTCCCTTCTTTGCTTCTCATTGTCCCTGAGGTTCAGTGCATAAGTCTGTTCTCCTGTTCCCAAGACTACAGGCTGTTTGCTTTGTCGGTCTTGAGATTTTGAGACAAGTTCAGCTCAGGCTAGTCTGAAATCAGCATACACCATACAACCGGTTTCCAAGATTACAATATAATTTTTTTCTAGGCATCGATTATTATTTCCCTTTTAATTTTCTTTGGCTTGTTTTATTTGTAGTAAAGCCTTAGGAGGGAAGCCCCTAATACCAATTTTAGATCTCTATCTGTGCCTTATTGCTTGGACTATAGTAGTTTCTTAATACAATTAAGTGGAAACACAAGGGTTTATTATTATTATTATTCTCTCATATGTTACATCCTGACGGAAGTTTCCCATCCTTCCACTCCTCCCAGTCCCACTCCTCTGCCTTCCCTCTCCCCGAGATCCACACCCCCTCCAGGAAACACAAGTTTTAACTACCTCCCTGGCTTAGCAAGTATTCACACCTAACCTTAATTGTGTTTCACTTCATCTTTTTACGTCTTATTATTTTCCCAAAATACCATGCTCAGAAAGTATGGAACAAATGAAAGGTTCTGTAAGGATTTGAATAATATTCCTTTAAAAAAAAATTCATCCTTCTTTCTCGTGGACTAAAACTCAGTCCTGCAGAATGATTGTTCTCTGGATAATACAGGTCTGACTGCATCCATGAAGTGGGTCTTTAGCCTGACTTATTTTCCTACCAGAAGCAGTTTGCATTGACACAGAATGTAACATTTGCAAAAAATGACAACAGGAGACTATCTGACCTACTTAGGGAAGAAGCTGCTTTGGAAAATAAGAAAGTCTGGGTCTAAACTCTAAGCTGTCTAGAGACAGACCCTTCTGATACAAGCATCAAAACAGAATGCTTGTTTAGTAAAACAAAAAGATGACACCTAGACAACACCTTTTATCCTGGTTAAAAACATCCCAGCAGAGCTGTCATTCTAATTCAGACATTATTTGCCCACAATTCATTGCTAATATAAGGGTGAGACAATACGAGTATTACATTATTTCTTTTGTTCATTTTGCAACTTTTCCCTTGTGTTCATTTGTTTTAACATTTCTAGTGCATCTCAAGCTCTATCATAGGGAACATATGGAAACCTAATTATTGAATTGAATATTGAAGGCATCTTGTAAGAATGAATTAGCAGAATTAGATAGAATTTTTTTTCCACTCGTTTTGGGCTTTCTGTCTTGTTGATAATTCTGAAGTTTACCTAATTTTAAATTATACACCTTCTTAGAGCACCCTATCAGTCTCATAAAATATATACCATTTTATCACTTCTTCATTCATTATTTTTGTAAAAAAAAAAAAGGGCAACAGTAAGCCTGTACTTTTATGATTTCAACACCTACCTCAACAAAAATATAAAGAAGTTCATTTGAATCTTTTTAGAAAAAAAACATCAGTCTATTATATACAATACACACGAACAATTTATTTCACTTTTAACCTATCACCTAACCTGGCCAGCAGTTATTCATGGCTGTGGGTAGAAGAGGTTATATTCCCCCTGACAAAAATGGGTCATTTTTCCCTGTTTAGCAAAATGCGGAACACGGATCATTACGGTGCTTTTGGCAGCTAATTTGAACATGAGTGGCTCAACTTTGAGAAGAATCTTTTTTTCTGCCCTAAAGAATCTCTGAGTTTTCAGACTCTAGTAATTGAAAAATCCCCAAACACTCACTCACGGAGGAGCTACACATTACTGCAGGAACAGTCTACAAATTGTAAAGTATTCAATTTACATCCCCAGCACCTCAGGGCAGTGCTGAAGAATTTATGTCTTTGGGAACCTTTGAACTAACAAAAGATAACATTTCACAGTGAAGTCTACTTGCACAAAAGTTTTTAACTCCCTTCTTGCCTCTTCCAAGGAGATACTGCCTCCCCTCGCAATGCCTACTGGGAAGTGTTTGTATTCACTAAGATGTAAGCATGAAAAGCATTGGAGAGGAAAAAAAAAAGAAAAGAAAAAAAACCCAAAACCAAAACAAAAACATCAGGACTCTCTTTTCTAGCAGGAGAAACTAAAGAAAAGAAATGGAAAGAAAACTGTATTCTAATTTATGTGTCTAGTTATGTAAAGTCTACAATTTAGATAGCAAGATCGCCCTCCCAATTTTATTTTTGTGACTGCTCTTTAAATGCAAATCAAAAGTTAAAAAATAGAGCAGATTAAGATTGTATTATTACTTCTGTCATTGGAGTGTAGCCATTTTTAGCATCTGTGAAGTTGGCCCTTTTAACAAGGTTCCAGTTAACAAATACAAATTCTTCTCCTTGCTCACCATCACGGGCTACTTCCACAGACAATGAACCTAAAATGCTTCATGTAATTTAAAAAATATGATTTCATCATATTTGATTTTCCTTATTCTCTATATTTTACACATGAAGCCAGAAGAAATTAGCAGTGTATTCAATTGAGCCCATTTTTTTCTAGGAAGGAAGTGGTATTTCTCCAGGTCTTCTTTCCTCTGGCTTTTTGATCAAAGATGATTTCACGTACAGTGATTAGTGATCTTCTGACATCTCTGGCTCAACTCAATTTTAACATCTGAATTGATAAGGGAAAGCAAAAACAAACTCCGCTAGAAGACCCTTCTCAACTCCTTCCCTAGCGTGCTCATTTCTAGTGCTATGGTTACAATAATGAAACTGTTTAAATGAAATAATTTGGTAAGCATTTCCTTTTAGGTTAAAAATTGATCAATGCTTCTGTTCACCAATAATCCAGGAATCAGCAATCTCATAAAACTGGTTTATTCAGTCTAGGAAATTAGGCAATCCATCATGGGTGATTTGTTCAGATTTCCCCCTGCAAATAAGTGAAATGGAAACTTTAAAACCAATAAGATAATGCACTTTACAAATTCAGCTGAGAGAGATGGATAAACTGAGATGCCACTGGCATTGGCTGCGGAAAATCTGTCGTGTTTCCAATTATTGGAGCAGATTTTTGCATCTCAGTTTGCTGCCAGGCAGGCTACATGCAGCAACCCCCCCCCTTCTATTTTTTTTTTCTTTTCAAACCAAATCATCGAATCTTAAATCAGAACAAGCTCATCGCATGATACTATGAAAGGCCATCAGGGAATAAAGGACACCAGATGCTCTATGAGTTTTCTTTTCGGCTTTCATTTCAGCCTTCCTGCATTCCCCACGCTGCCTTTTACTTGTCAAAAAGTAAAATGTGCTTTGATAGATAACAAGCCTATTTTCTTCACTGGCTGAGCTTAGAGAATACCATTAAGTATTGATATCTAGGGTGCTTAACTAGGGAACACGAACACAGCAGTCCCCAAATTGGGGTTCTGTTGCATTATTTTACATGCCAAGATTTCTGAAAGACTCTAAATTAATTTCATTTTCCTGAGGAGAAAAAAAAATGCCTCAGCTTTCCTAGTGAAAATAAAAGGATGGGAAGCCAAGGCAGTTCCCTGGTTGTTCCTCTACATCTTGGTGTACCCTGGTCACCTGTCTGGAGTTCAGATACCCTGGAACTTGTGCAGAGGTGAGTTTTGGAAATGTTCCTAGTCTGCTAAAGTCGATTATTCAATTGTTCTGTGCTTTGAGAGCTTTGTATATGCACAACTTTGGTCATTAACAGAGAAGGGAACAAAGGGATCTTTGATACCCTACTAACTTCCAGAGGTATTCTCATCGGCTTCACGGAAGACAATAATTCATGAACACATGATGATTGGAGCTCCTATGTCATCCATAGTGAAAGTTAACATCATCATACTAGTTATAACTACATAGGTGACATGCTAGTTATAACACAGTAAGGGAGACTGACTGCCTCCCCCCAGGCTTCTAAGAAAATTATTTTTTTAGAAAACATTTTCCTTATAGTATAGCTTACTATTGTGAAGTGACTATATTGAGGTTTCCCATGTGAGGCTGTCCTCAAACTGGCCATGTACTTTCAGCTCCCAATCCTCTGGTCTCCATTTCTAGGATAATGGGATTCCAAGTGAGTATTGGAACTCCACCAAGTGAGCAATTTGAAACCTTGCTTGGATATGAACACATATAAAGGATGTCCTGCCTGAAGACACAGGCAAAAGAAAGATAAAGTCAACCAGAAGAGAGCTTTATGTCACTCTGAGGGCTTCAGGTCATGCAAAATAAGCAAACCCTTGCCTCATAGTTCATAGGAAATTACCTCTACCTTCTTCTGGAGCTGATAGCAAGCTGCCTTTTAGGAAACATTTGGCAGGATCTGGAGTCATCTTTGGTTGTCATGATGGGAGGATGGAAGGAGAAAGGTGATTTGTACATCGCTGGCATGTAGACACCAGGGATACTGAAACAAAGCACAGAACAGCCCACTCACTGAACATAGTCCTACCTCCCAAAGCCAGCAGTAACAAGGTTAAAAACCCTGATGTGAAAGTTACGAATTATAAATTGAGCATGGTCATGGAATACTGGGACAATGGGAGTGGGAGGCAGTACCAGAGTCTCCTGGGAAATCAGGAAGAACTGGAGTACTCTCACATGGCTCATCTAGGTACAAGATTAAACTTCAAGACATTTCTGGACTTCTTTATGTGCCTTATAACTTTCTGTGACCAGTGGGCCTAGATTATTAGAAAGAAGATAATAGTAAGCTACATCATCAAAGGCATGCAGCTGCTCCAATTAAACTGTAGTTGCCTGTGACCCAGACATGACTCAATGGCACATGATTGCTACTAGATAAACGTTCACTCAGTGAAGAAAAGAATAATTAATTTTTAATTGGCTGGATAACCAAACACACTAGCTATTCCTGGTTGTCACACTTGGAGAGGTTCATTGGTTCTTTCCTAGCTGCTAATCCTAACATGAGTGGTTTAATGATCAGTACCATGGGAGCTGAGGGGGTGGACCTCTGAATTTCTGATAGGCACACACAATCAGCTGGTTCATCTGTGTACCTGCCCAGGCAATGGATGGTGTATAGTCCTACCTATGCATACATTAGTACGTTAAAGATCACTAACATTTTGTTATTCATGATCGGTAGCACATCCAAAATTGTTCCTAATAAAATAATATGCCCATTTGGACTGTGCTCTTCTTTTTGTATTGTTTTGAAAGAGCAAACAGCAAGAATGTGTTAGAAACATAAAATCGATAAAATGATAGGAAATCAATAATTTTTGACTTATAAGAATCGTAACTTCATACAATTCAAGCTAAGTACAAGGAGCTTTTATACATGTGTGAAGCTTTTATATGTGTGTGAATGTATATGTGTGCACATTCTTGTATATCCACATACATGTGTGTTTAGATACATGCATGTGGATATGTATCTAAACTTATGCATGTGGAGACTGGAGGAAAGCCTTGGGTGTCATCCTCAAGATGCCATCCACCTACTTTTGGAGTCAGAGTTAACTGGCAAGCCCCAGGGACCTTCTAGTCCCCACACTCTCGGCACTGAGATTACGGGTGCACGATTCATCTAACCAACTCTAATAAAATAAGTTTTTTTTTACAACTCTAGTAAAGAAATCTGAGAATAATGCAGTAAAACATACTTACTGAATTTGTATGAACTACATAGAACAATGTCCCTATTAGAGTCATGACAATACACTTTTCGCCTCACCTGAAGAATACTTATATATTCTGCTGTGCAGTTTTAGAGAGATGCAGGCTGACACTATCAGAAAGAAAAAAAAAAAAAAACACATGGAGAAAGGAGTAGAAAGTTCATCCCCAGGAAGGGCATAGGGTATTGGAACTAAGGAGGGAGCTGAAGGCAGAGCATCTTGAAAAATGGTTTTTTTTTTAGTCCCCTATGTATTTCTCACACAGCACACTCTGACCTCCTGGCTAGGTCTAATAGGATCGGGTATGTATTTATGATTTTTCTCAGGTAGATTTCTTCAAGGAAAACTGAACACTGTATCTGATACTGCTTACCATTATGGATGTCCAAATGCTCAGATGAAGTCGCATCAGAACCTTCTTGGATCATAATGCTAAAGTAGCCTAGGCCTTGCTGGGCCATGGGCTGACTTCATTCTCCTAATGAAAGTGCTTAAAGATTGATTTTCTTCCTTTTCATCTATATATATGTGTGTATGCGTGTATACCACATGCATATAGTGCCTGCAGAGACCGGAAGAAGGTATAAAATCCAGTGAAGCTAGAGTTACAGGTGATGATTGGGAGCCACCCAAAGTGGTACCAAGAGTTGAACTTGTGTGGGTGGAAGAGAAGCAAGTTCTGAGCCATCTCTCCAGTCCCTTCTGTAAGTACTTATTACAGCCCCATTGTGATATGCTGAAATTTAATCATTTAGTACTGCATTCCACACCATCTCCCATGCCAAGGATACCCTACCATCATAATTTTCATTTATTTGCAATATTAATTAGTAATAGATTGGTATTAGACTTCAATAATAATATTCTGCTGAGTTATCTGGAGAACTCTTACCTACTCTTGTCATGAAGTGTATGTTGCATCCTGGTTGCATGGGTATCCATCTGAATATCAGACACGAAAAAATGAGATTTATGGATTGTATAACCTGAGCCCCTCTAAATATGCAAGTGTCACCATTAGAAATGGAGGTGGTGGCTCAAAGGCAAATGGGACCACCATTCAAATGATTGGGATGGAGCTGGTTAATACGCAGCCAAATAGAAGGAGCCTCAAATTAAGTGATATATAACTTCAATCATAAACACACAAAGTCTAGAACCTCATGGTTTAAGAAACAATGATCTATGACCATCTGAGCAGGAGTCACTGGATAGAAAATTCTCTAATATCAGAACTCATCAGCCTAAAATAGAATTCAGGGAGAAATTAAATGGATTTTTAAAAATCAGTTAACATAATGTATTACTTATTAAATTCTTTCATGGAGCAAATAGAAGACTAATTTCTCTGGAGCCATTCATGCCCCCAAAAGTTATAATTAAAGACACAAATTGAATGATTTTAATAATGATGAACGTTCACCTTTTCGGTGCTTAGGTATGGTAATATGATAGTCACAGAAGGACTACATCCTCCATTTTCATTTAACTTTCCCTCCTGGGATTTTCAAGGATACTTTCCCCGTATTTATTTATTTATTTATTCATGGACTGGAAAATACCCTGAACTGCAAAACTGCTGAATAGCTGTTTTTTAAAGATAGGATTAGTCTCTACCGCTCCAAACAACATACTGGGGGTTCAAGGCTGTGGAAGGATTTCTGAACTTCCCAGCATGCTCAGTACAGATATTTCCCTTGTCCTGTTGTTCCTGTGTCGTGGGGTCCTGCCAAGAACGTGGATTTGTAAGTCTGTTGGCACACCGCCTCTCTGGTTTGTTTTCCTTTCGTAGCACACAATTAATGATCACGACGCCTGCTGTAAAAGCCCTCATCATGCAAAAGGGAAATCAAAGATATTCTTAAGAGGTGGAGGCAAAATGCGGTTTTAAAGTTTGCTGGGAAATAAGCAACCTCTGCAAGATGGTTGGTCAGAATATTTGTATTTTTCTATCATTTAGGAAAATCCTATTATGGCTTTAGCCACAGACGCATCCCTGGTGTGCAAGATAGAGGCAGCTCATAAAACACACAGCGTTTTCAGCCTGAAAATAGGGCAACCTATTGCTTTCTGTAGATGGCTGGTACACCCCAGTTGCCATCAATAGAACATAATCTCATTGAAGCAGGCAGTACAGGGCATCAGTGAAACACCAGTTTCCTACTTGCATACTGGCTGCTTTTACCAAAACAACAACAACAAAGACTTCATAGTTTTGCAAAGATGGTATCTTTAGAACATATTTGTGAACCAAGACAGTAAAACAGAAAGGTACAGAAGTGAAACATGGGTGCTCAGGAAAGTCTGTTTCCTTTCCCCCTTTCTCCTCCATGTTTCTTTTCCTTTCTTACAGGAACTGTGAATTCTCCAAATGCCATTCCAAAACGATTTGAGCCTCAGTGTCAGCTACATAATTAATCCCCCCATCAGCAGATGCCAAATTAGATGTCTGTTTGCAGCATGCTTCTCACTGCCAGGGAAAGGGGACCTATGTGTAGTTGACACTTGATTGGGTTAGTTCTCCCAAAGGAATGGGTGAGATGCCAAATTCCAAAGGTCCCTGTGTTTAATGCTAGGTAGGCCACATGCCCAATTTGGCCAAATTTTAGCCATGGAAAATAAAATAAAATTTTGCTGTGCTGTTATCATCATGATTAAAATATAATAAGCTAATGAGATTACAATAGCTGATTGTGAACAAGACCAATTGTGTTAATTGGAAGCTCCTGAATGGCAATTTTAGCTGCTGCTGAGTTTTGAAATATAATCAGTTTTACTAATTTTATCTGATTTCTTAATGAAGCTTGCCCTGAGCAATTGTTCTATGTGTTCTTTAGCAGACAGTGTGTGTCATAACTGCTGACATTAATCTCGATTACTTTAGTTAAAATAAATAGTTATACTTGGGTGGCTTTCAAAAATACATCACAGTAGATACAATGCTGGAAAGCAAAGGGCTTTGGGGCATTTCCCCCCTTGTTTGGTGACATTTTATGTGCAGCATTGCAGTCAGGAAGATTCTCGTGCCTTGGTGCCACCGCGTACTTCCCAGCACCACGGTGGAAGACCAAAGTAAGGCATCTGTTTGTCTTTTGTAATATGCTTCCCTCAGTAAAGATGAAAGATAAGATTTATACAGAGAAGAAGGCAATGGACACCAAATGTATCCTGTGCACAAGGGTCAGAAAAGCAAAAAGTTGTTAAAATCTGAGACAAGAGTTTCCACCCACAAGCCATTGTCTGGGCAATAAGCCAATCAATACCGCCACTACCAACCACCAGCGTTAGTGACTGACACAGCCACAGAGCAAGCACTCAAGGTATTTGTTTTTACAGGGGATTAATATACACCAAATGGGTTCTCCAGGCTTTTTAAGTGCACTGGAAGATGGCTGTGTGGTGTAGCCAGCCATAAAAGACTGAAATGGGAAGAGAAAATAAAGTTTGGGGAAGTGAAAAATGCCATTCACATGAACTAGAGAAACATCTTTCATGGCTTTTTTTTTTCCTTTCCACAATCTTTCAACATCAGCAATTAGGATTGAATGTTTATTCTATTTGATGCATGTAAGCAAATATTAAATGGTTTTTGAGGAGAACAAGTTAGGGTGGGATGAAGGATTCTGAAAGCTCACAGAACATCTGATATAGTATTATATCAAGGAGTTTTAAAGACCACACGGATGCATAAGCCAAAATAACTACCACTTCCTCATCCACAGAGATATTTGCAAGCTGTTCTATTGAGCTATCACTTTATGTGCAAACAGGCATACAAGTCACACAATCATGTTTTTATAAAAATATTATTATTGTGTGTGTGTGTGTGTGAGTGTGTGTGAGTGTGTGTACATGTGTGTATAGCATGGCATATGTGTGGAGTAAGGCTTAGAACACAACTAGAAGTGAGTTCTTTTCTACCATATAGGTCCCAAGGATTGAACTCAGGTCATCAGGCTTGACAGCATGCACCTTTGCCTGCTGAATGTGCCCTGGCATTATTCACAATACATCAGACATTTATGTCAGCACACATCCACATATGTACCTCCAACATCCAAATCAAGAATGAATCTATATCTAGTACTCAAGTTTCACTTTATAATCATGTAGATTCTCTTGTTCCTGAAGTTCTGATGAGGTTTTCCAGGAAAGTTATCTGAGACTATTCTCTGGTTTAGATGGTCATGTGTAGTTGTTGATTAAGTGAAAATGATTATCCATTTCAACTAGTTTTCAAAGCATTGGTATATATTTATCATTTAAATAGTTCTCATACTTGATGATATTTTATGCAGAACTCTATTCTAACTTCAAATGTACAGAAAAGTTACAAAAACCTGGAAAGGAATCCTCACAGATCCCTCACAAGCCATCGTTTCTATTCCCTGGTGTTAGATAATTTGCTGTATCGGTTAATGGCTGATACTCTCATGCCGTGGCCAAACATAGGTGATAGACAGAGCAGAAGAGTATGTGTCTAGGTAGGTCAACAGATTCTCATAGGCAGACAGTTGTTTATGGTAGGTAGCCTATTGAAATTATTCCTAAACCCTTCTATCTTTCTTGCCCAAACTACAATGCAGCTGGCAAGACTGTGCCATCTAGGAGTCATAATTTTGTCTAGTTTAGTCTATATTCACATTTTATCAATCACTCAAATGTCTTTGATAGCTGCTTTTTAAAAATCAGTTCAACATCAAGGTCATTTGGTTTAGCAATGTCTATTTAATCAACCCTCATCTGGTACAGTCCCCCTGTATTTGTTTCTTGTTAATTTCATACCACTTTCCTCTCTTTGGCTTTACATCCTCATCATTCTGATTACACATCTTTAGAAGGAGCATCACAAAGAAATGCTTCATTCATTCTTGGTTCTTTTGATTTGAAAGTACATGCTGTCAGTCCAAATATAAGTAATACAATACTTGGAAACTGGCTTAATGTGTTCTGCTAGGTTTTTATACTGTAGAGTGAATGCTTGCTGTATGATTAAAAACTAAACTGTTGGAAGACACCATGATTCCATGAAAGTACCCTATTCTTTATTAAATTTTAACTATGAGTTCATTTTATTGGTGATTTTCTAAGTATTTATTGTATATTTGTTAGTTTGCATTCCACTGCAAGAGATTTTACTTCTATTTTGATGTGTTTCTTCACTTAAATCATGAATAATTTCTTCTGTTTTTCACATTGGCACACCTCGGCGTAGTTGACATTTTCTACACATTCAATGTGCCCTCCCAAATTCACATGTTATAAACACAATTCCAAATGACCTCTTTGCACAATGGTAGCACTTGTCTAGCTCTACAAAATCAATCCCAAATTCAACAGTATTAGGAGATGAGACTTTTTTGGGAAGTGTAGAGGTCATGAAAGCTGAGAAAGGGGGGTTGGCCCTTTTATCCTTCCATCTCTTCTTCCATGCTGAGAACAAAGACTTCTCTTTCCTAGAGGACCACGATATTAAAGATGCCACCTTGTCAGCAGAGACATGAGCATTACCAGTAAACTCAGTTTGAGACTTCCATGATCTTGGACTTGCCAGCTTCCAGGTTTGTGAGAAATAAATGGCAACTTCAGAAAGAAGCAGTCTGAAGTACTCTGTTCCAGCTTGATAGGACTGAGTCGGGCCTCTTCCAAGTTGGGTTCTGTGTCCCTTTAACACCCTCCTTGACAAGGTTCTTTGGACACTTTATTGATTTCTAGAGAAAAGTAAGTTTTAGCCAGCTCTCCTGTTTGGTTAGTCAAATACTTCTCTTCCACATGTTGCAAACAGTTGAGGAATGTCAGTAGAGTTATCCTCAAAAATGAGGAGAAAGATGGTTATTCACTAGAAGTTTTGTAGCAACGGAATGAACATGAATCTCTGATTTCTTGCCTCATGAGCTGAGATTTCACCCTCAGCAACTGTCATGCCTAAAGATCATAAGATCCTGCTGTGGGATGGTCTGTATGTCAAGTGTGTTGCTGATTCGTCAATAAACAAATCACTGATTGGCCAGTGGCCAGGCAGGAAGTATAGGCGGGACAAGGAGGAGAATAAAGCTGGGAAGTAGAAGGCTGAGTCAGAGACACTGCCAGCCGCCACGATGACAAACAGCATGTGAAGATACCAGTAAGCCACGAGCCATGTGGCAAGGTATAGATTAATGGAAATGGATTAATTTAAGCTGTAAGAACAGTTAACAAGAAGCCTGCCATGGCCATACAGTTTGTAACCAATATAAGTCTCTGTGTTCACTTGGTCGGGTCTGAGCGGCTGTGGGACTGGCAGGTGAGAGAGATTTGTCCTGACTGTGGGCCAGGCAGGAAAACTCTAGCTACAAGAACCAAATACACAGAGATTGAATCTTGCATAGTTGCTGACTTAGTTGGGGTTACTATTACTATGACGAATCATCATGACCAATGCAACTTGGGGAGGAAAGGGTTTATTTAGCTTACAGTTCCTTATGACTATTCATCATCAAGAAAATCAGGACAGGAACTCAAACAAGGCAGGAACCCGGAGGTAGGAGCTGATGCAGAGGCCATTGAGGAACGTTGCTTACTGTCTTGCTCATCATGGCTTGCTCAGTCTGCTTTCTTATAGAATCCAGGACCAACCACCCAAAGATGGCACTATCCACATGGGCTAGGTTTTCACCCATCAATCACTAATTAATAAAATGCCTCACATCTGGATCTTATGGAAGCATTTTCTCAACTGAGATTCTCTCCTTTCAGATAACTCTAGCTTGTTATGTGAATCCATGAGAGTCTGTTAAAGGATATCAAGAACTTATTAAGATACAAAATGGAGATAATACATTCACGGATACAGAACAAAGTAAACAGTCATTGTGTTGTCCTCTCTTCTGCCCAGGGGTGAAGAGAACCAACTGTCTAGTCTCCAACCACCCAAGCAGGCAAGTGTGCACCCTCCTCAGTTTTAACCAGTAACATACCCAGAAAGGGCCATGCCCATTGAGCCACATAGCCCGAAGGTCATTGATTGAATGGAACAAACTCTCACAATGCTAGCTTGTATCAAGTAACACAAACCTAGCCAGCACATTTACCAAAAGATACCCCCAAGTAATGCCCCCCCCACACAAAATGGGCATGAAGTGAATGAATGAGCAAACAAAGAAGAAGAAATGGAAGGAAAAACCAATTCAGATATTCTCCCTACTCTGTCATCTATCATGGTGTGTCATTTACCTCAGTGATCTTATTTATTAATATATTAAATCTCTTTGAGCAAATAGTTTAATAAAGTTTTGTGTAACAACACAACTACATTGTTTGGTGATCTTAAAATTATATACCTACCATAAATTTGTGTCTAAAAAGCAAATCCTCCATGATATGGATCATGCAGGTATCTATGCCACATCTGACAGAAGGAAACCATTGGAACTTTATTTAGATGACAGAAAAGTAACAAAAGCTCAGGATGCTGAATGTACACTACTTTACAAATGTCATGATTCCTTTGTATTGATTTAGGGATTTATAAGGATAAATGTGAACTGTTACTGGCTAGTGTATCTTAAACTGCATTCTTTCATCAGATGTTTTATCAATGTATAATATTCCCCTTCCTCCAGTTGGTCTCCTTTGAGCTTGGATTGCTAAGAATCATACTGGTATAAGAACTCAAGGCTTGGGAAGACATGAAGCAAATTTAGAGGATTGGGGGAGGTGGTATATAAATAAGGATACAGAAAAAAGTTCATATAAATAGAAGATAAATAAAAAACTTCAAGCAAAAATTCCTCACTCTTTTAAAAGCATTCCTTTCTTCGAGCCCTTCTTTCTACCACTAATAGACTGTCCTGAGATGTGCACACTCTACATTGCCCAACACACAAAGCTAGTGCACTACTCTCAGAACAGAATGGGTTAAAAATTCAACCACAAGTTCTTCCCTCCTTTATCCACTGTTTTAAGATTGTTGACTCTATATTTAGGTTGACCTCGAAATATATCTACATAGCTAAAAGATCTGAATTATATTCTCTTACAAAGCATGCATCACATTGCAAAATATAATTTTAAAGTTGTTTTCCTTCTGACAAAATGCCAGAAGGAACTTAATGAGAGCTCACAAATGGCTTCGGCATTTCAGAAGGGAGACATCATGCAGTGCTGTTGCTCTGATTTCAGCTGCTGAGAGAACAATACTAGTAGCTCAGTCCAATGAAAGGATGCCATGATTTCTGTGCCAAAACAAATTTAAGAATCAGTTGTCAGGCATTGTCAAAGGAAAAATAACTGATGGAGCATGGTGAGTATCCCAAGGCCTTTATGTGCAGTGAACTGGACTGAAAGTCAGAAGTTCTGACTTTTATGCACATGTATGCACATATACATAAACACACACAAATCAAGGCAAATCATGAAACTGAGGAACTCATTTCTGCAAAAGAAAATGAGAATTATGTCATTGACATCTCTCCTTCAATACAAACAATGTGTGCTTCTAAAGAGACACATGTTCTGATTTAACATTATAATTTTACTAAAAAATGTTTAGTAAATATCCATTTGTATCTATTATATTTTAGATAGTTTTTTTTTTTTAAATTGACTTCTTTCTTCCTGGAAAGAAATGCCTGCTAGTGCAACAGTGGTACAAATGGTATGTGAGTAACCAACTACTTTTTACTTGGATTTAAGGCCTGCTCCATAAGATGGAAGCCATGTCTGACACTGTCAATGAAGTCAACAAACTGTGGTTAGATAGGTCATTGACCCTAGAGGAAAATCTCTACTGAATGGATGTAACAACAAAATGACCACTAAAGATATATTGCTATAGAGAAAGTGCATATCCATACAAAAGGTGTATAGCAATACATAAAGTGCACAGATCAGTTTTCATCAGAGAAGCTTCTTCTTGCAGTTGATGACTATTCATACATAAACTCACAAATAAAATAGAACATAAGAGACTTTAGAGTGCTTAGCTTTAAATGGCACATCCCTCCCATCAAGGTCCAGGGATCTATGGAAAAGAGTAGGTGGCAGGATTTTAAGAACCAAAGGTGATGAATGACTTCCAGAAAAGAATGTTTTCTAGAAAAAAAAATAAATTCACAGTAATTGTGACAGCATTCACAAAACCTGTGCAAGCTCAAGCCAGACGAAATCCTAGTGTGGAGGAAAGAGCTAGTCAAGGGGTCATTTGACATGTGTTGGCTTCTGGGGGAGAGAAAGTCAGTTTTCTTTAATGGTGTGACATGTGGTATATCAACCACACTCCAAGGCAGGCACCACACCTGGAGATAGTTGGCCAACAAAATAGATTCAATAGAAGGGAGGGAGAGAGGAAGAGAGAGAGAGAAAATGAAATTGGGTAGGTAGGAAGACAGGGGTGGATATGGGAGGAACTGTGGGATGAATAGTACTAAATTCACAAACAGTAATAAAGATGCTATCTTAAAAAGATGGCTTTCCCCCATACTTTGTAGGCATGTGACAAGTGTCCCACGACTCAGGATTATAAATTAGCTTTCTGATCAGACTAGAGAAATGAGTGGGATGAGGTATGATGGAGAAAGGATGGAGAATGAGGAGAGCGAGGCTGTTGTGTGAAAAAACTAACTTCTAAAGTTCTTAAGCATAGCTGAGCAACTCTGACAATCACCAATCCCACATTTCAAAACAGTTGGCAGGGACCATGTCAGCAGTATCTTCAACCCAAGAAACACTGTATGTTTGAGATGATGAGCAGGAAGCTCACTCTGATCTTATTGTTACATGATGTGAACAAACATTGAAAGGCCACAGTGTGCAGGAACTGCATCATGTGTGCATGTGATCACTTTTCCAAGTGCTTTAAGATCACTATTGGTATGTTTATGCTGGGATATTATACTGAAAATATTTTTCAAAACAAAAATCTCAAAGAATAGAGAATAAAATAATAATTTTGAGGCAGACCAAATGTCTTAACAGGCAAAATGCATTTTCAGTGCACAACCTGACAATCTGACTTAGATCCCTGGTATATGAGAAACCAGCTCCTGAAAGTCATCCTCAGACCTCTGGAGCACACTCCATCATGCATGAACTCACACTTACACATATAGCACCCACACACAGTAATAATAAATTTAAAACACTGTATATTCATTGTCTGCTCTTCTAAGAATAGAAGAACCATTCTTAAAAGACTGGAGTGGGGATTGTTTGTTCTATGCCACCCCATCCCAAACACAACAGAAAAGAGACTGAGTTTAATTTCAGTGCGATTTATTATACAATATCTTATAAATTTTTGTATTTCAAAGTATACATTATTCAATGTCAACCTAGTAGACATTGATAATTTAGAAAATACATTTTCAGCGAACACTGTCAAGTGGATAAGCCAGTGCTGAATGTCCCCACTATTGCATTGATGGGCAGGTGCTTATCAACAAGGTTGACCTCAGTGCTCACTGGATATTAAGGGCCTGTGTCCTCAGCAATGTGCATGTTGCTAGAGGAAAACTTACCTGGATATGTTGTCTTCCTTTCAAGTAGATGGAGGGACTGCCTAGTCACTGTCTAAAACCAATAATAGACCCGTTTTCACCCATTTTTAAAATTTCATACATCACGATGATGTTTGAGCATCATGTGGTAAACTTGAAAACATGATGGATAAAAGTTTGGCTCTCATTGTTCATTACTTTAGATTTAATGTAGATGCAAAAATATAGTATCATTTCATTTCACAATAGTTTGTCTCACTATGGGAAATTAAATTTTTTAAATATATATTATAATTATTTAAATTTTAAAGAAATCACTTTTTTATTGACAATGTATATGACCACCAATGTACGTGATGGATACTTGTTATTCTCAGTAAAACATTTTTCTTTTACTTCCTTTTTTGCTACCTATTGACAAGATCCTCTAGTAGAAAATGAATAAGATCAAACAAGGTGCATTAATAAGATAAAACATATGTGTTATTTCATGATAATAACAAAATTGATATCAAGATCTAATTCTTTCCATTAAGCTATTAATATTCCAAATTATTATAATTTTAAAAATATGTACCAGTTTTTTCATTCCTAGGTCAGTAATTTTGTCATGTTATATTCTGTTCAAAGGCAACAGTAGTGAAATGCATTAGTGCTTTATTAAGGAATCTGCTTATGCTGCTTCCAAACGCTTGCCCTTTCTAACGAACCTCCAAGATGACATCACATCACTGAAAGAGGAGACTCATTAGTCACTTGGCCATGAGTTGATGAACTTGACCCTTTCCATCCCTAAAGGAACAGCCATTTATCTTGACTGAAATTGAAACATCTTGCAGATACAAGTTTGCCTTTCCTACTTATGGGGATTCAGTCAGCTCTATTATCTCAGAGCTGACAGAACATTTGGTGCACCGACATAGAACCTGTGTAGCTTTGTATCAAATCAAAGGGCACACTTGTCAGCAAAGCACAAGAAGGCACAGCATCATTTATTTTACTTATTCTATCCATTGCCATTGCTCTAAGACATCACCGTTCTGACTGAATATAGGGAATGGCATTGAGAGGTAATCCTATGACTCAGAGAAGACAAGCTTCCATTCTGAAAACACAGAATGTTTCCTAAATCAGCAATCATTATGTAAATCCCTGTCTCAGTTTGTGAAAATGTAAAGCCTAAAAAATCAAGCAAGGAGATAATGGTGGCTTTGCCTATTTGCATATCCAATGGTTCATTTGGGCATTTGGGCCTCTTTTTTCTTCTAATCTTGAACTCAATATCTCAATTTCCAAAAAAAGTGTTGCCTGCACTAGGGAAATGATTAGAAGTCCATGAACTTTATGAACAGCAGCCTTCAAGCAGGAGGTCAGCAGTTAGGGATTCAGGACTCTGGCCCAGAGAGGCTGGCTTCCTCCTGCATTCAGAAATCAATAGGTCCTACTGTTTGACAATGGTGACACAGATGAGTACATTAGCCCAAATAATCCACTAGCCTGGATCTTTGCACTCATTTGCTCAATTTTGAGAGAAGATGCTCATATATAGGATCCTAATTCTTAGAGCTGACCACCATGGAACCAGGAGCTTAGGAGTAAGGGAACCTGATAATGCAAGCAAGTCAGTTTCTGCACCAACACAGATGTTCCTCAAAGGCTGTCAGAGCAGTGATGAATATACATCATAACCCAGAGACAAACAGGAGCTAAATTCTACTGCTAACACCTGTCATTGCTCTGATCAAGAAAGTGATGGTCCAGTGTCTTATAAGAGTGTTGCCCCATAGGGTGAGCTTACTGTACAAAGTGAGTCATCTGCATGTGCAACTTATTAAACATAAACACCTTTTTGTGCTGACACTCTATATTCTGGATTTGGTTATAATGCTATGTACAGTAGTCCCTAGGTGATATGTCCATGTCTGATCCATTGGAAACACTGTGACTATGGTTGTGACTGCAAATGTGGTATTTAGGGCTGAGACTGACATTAAGTCAGTGGACTTAGAGCACAGCAGAATGCTCTCTATGATAGAGTTGGATCCTGCTCTAACAATCGGAGATTCAAATAGAAAGAGAGACATTACCATGTAGATCAAATCTCCATTTTATATATCATGTCGTATTGATAATTTTTTGCTGGAAGTACTAGCCAATTGAACTAGCTTGTCTTGTAAAATAATGAATGTTATCCTGCATGGCAAAGATGTACTGAAGTCACTGACTGAGCAGGAGAATTTATCCTGGCTTTTCGGAGTAGCACAAAAATCCAATGACGAGAAACCTAAGATAAGTATGATGACAGTAGACTTGATAAGCAGAAAAGGTGAAGGCAAAATGGTAACTGAGGCTAATAACAGAATGACAGACTAAAGCAATGGCTCAACACTTAAGAGCACACACTGCCCTTGCAGAGGACCAGATTTTGTCCCCAATGCCTACATAGTGGCTGATAACCATTTGTAACTTTACTTTCAGGCATTCTGGAGTCATCTTCTGGCCTTCATGGGCACCAAGCATGCATGTTGTACACATAAATTCATGCTTGCAGGCAAATATATATATACATACTCATTTTAAAAAAGAATTGAGTGATGAGGACACAGGCCAAAGAAGGCCCCCAGCCCCCAGGGGCTGCTGGAGACCTCACAATTAGGAGAGGATGAAGTTCTGCCCACTCAGCAACTCTCAGCTTGAGGAATATAGAAACAGAACTTGCACCCTGAAATGCAGTCTCATTTATTTCTAGAAGTCTAGTTAACACATGCAGTACCCCTCTTCGACAGACACAGATGCCCTCGGTCACTGGTTTGAGCTCAATTCTAATCGTGTTAGTCATACTGTTACTGAAACCAGGACACCTTTATGAGCCCAGACTCACTCTTCTAGGCTGATTACCACTAAACTATACACACGAGTTTTCATGCAGAATTCAGAATGTCCATCTTTGAAAATGGACACTGTTTCAAAGTCACTCAAGTCTGGCCCAAGTGCTTAGGCCTCAAGATTGAAAAAAATCAAGGTCTTTCTCTCATACAAAAAAAAAAAAAAAAGAAGTAGTTAGAGTTGTATTACTTAGAACTACTTGCCCAAAATATCATAGTGTGACAGCCTAGCCAACCTACTCAACATTTTATTTCCCTAGTGTTATTATTACATTGGATTTTTTGGACTAGCATAACTGACATCACTTGGAAACTTCCAGGAGACACCAAGTGTTAGCTCTACTGTCCTGCTGGCTTACAAGCCCCCAAGGGATTGTTTGAAAATATTTATTCAGATATTTTGATTTTGGTGGTTACTAAGTGATTCTTTAAAAATATTTTTGTGAATTCTTTGAGAATTTCATACAATGTATTTTGATTATATTTGCAGGTAACTCCTCCCGATCCACCTCTACACCCTCCCACCACTAATGTGTCCTCCTATTTTCTTTAATGATCCATTGACTCAAATTTGAGTTGCCTATATACTCCTGGGGGTGGGGCACTTGTCTGGAGCACTGTTTACCTATAAAAGCTAAGCATATCCTTAAAGAAAACTGACTGTCCATCCCTGTGGTGGTATTTTACTTGTACTGAAATGTGATTTTAATTGTATGTTAATAAATAAAGTTGCCTGGGGGTCAGAGTTATAGAGCCATAGCAAGTGCGTGGCGGTGGTGGCGCACGCCTTTAAGGACCTGGAGGGCGGTACATACAGGCAATGACAAGGCAGTCACGTGTTTAGTTTACAACCAATGAGAAGGCAGAACATCTAGAGTATTTAAAGACGTACACACAGGAAGTAGGCCTCTTTTTCGGAGAGCTCTCTTGGCTGAAGCAGGATCACTGAAGCAGGAAGGGTAAGGCTCTTAGTTCTGACCTCTTGGCTTTCTTCTCTGAATCGGCTCTGTGTTTCTTATTTAATAAGACGGTTGGTTACATCTACATTTGGCACCCAACGTGATAAGAATCCATTAAAACCGCTTAACTTGGCTTGGCGGCAGGTCCGGGTTCCCGCCAGGGCGGCCGGCAGGTCTGGTTTCCCGCCAGGGCGGCCGGCTCCCTAGCCCGGGCCCAGGTCGGCTTGGCCTCAGGCCGGACTAACCTTGAGCTACTTGCCTAAAGCCAGTGCTACAAACAACTCAGGCCTGCCCTGCCGAACAGGGCCCCTGCCTGTAAAACCAACGCACGTGGTTGGAGCTTAAGGTAGCCAGAGCCAAGGCTTGACTAGGCTCAAGCGGGAACACGTGACTGGATTCAAGCTCTTAGGCAGAACTTGTGGCTACGCTTGCTTGCTCTCTCTCTCTCTCTCTCTCTCTCTCTCTCTCTCTCTCTCTCTCCTCACACCTCGGACACTAGGTGGCTGTTTGAAATTCCCTCGGATTGGTACTGTTCTACAAGGACTTGGTAAGTCACTTAACATATCAGATATTTTAAAGAAAACTATTTAAAAGAAAAAAAATTTTTTCCACATTAAAAAAAAAATGGGTTTTCTGTGTACATTGGAAGAAAATTTGTTTGCAATTTTAGACAGTCTGACAATGGAACAGCTATATGAGAAGATTACTGTTGATCGAATTATGCATTTTATTACTATGTTTATCCTCATTTTACTATTTAAAAAGATAGTCAATTTAAGTGCCAGGATGACAGCTTTAGAAAAACCTATTAGACCTGTAAAAACTCAGACAGAAGAAACTAACAGTGAAGCTGCTTCAAGATTGGATCATAGGGTTACAGAAAGAAAGCCTATTTTCACACAGTCACCCTTAGTTTGTCCAGTAACCGTACAGCAGTCGCCTGATCAAATGACTACACAAAATATTTGGGCTCCAATTGAAATGATAGATTTACGAAGGTTTAAGGAGGCAATAGTATCTTATGGTATGCATTCCCCATATGTAAAGCAAATGTTAAACTCTTGGTCAACATATAATAGGATTGTACCACAGGACTGGCGGGAGCTGGCACAAGCTGTTCTTGAACCCAGTCAAAGGCTTCAGTGGCTAACTTGGTTCAAGGACGAAGCTAAAAACATAGAAAAGCAGTGGAGGGATAAAGGAATACAAGTCTGCCAGGATCAGCTTATTGGAGAAGGTCAATATGCTTCAGCACAAACACAATGTTTATATGATGTCCAAACCCTAATTTTATGTCGAACAGCAGCCTTGAATGCATGGGACAGAGTTGAGGAACCAGGAAAAAAAACTGAGTCATTTACAAAGGTTGTACAAGGCCCAAAAGAATCTTTCACAGATTTTTTACAAAGACTGGCTTCAGCAGTAAAGAGAATGGTCCCGGATTCAGAAGCTAGTAAGATAATAATTGAATCTTTGGCCTTTGAGAATGCGAATGCAGCATGCAAAACAATAATCAGGCCGTTAAAGGCAAGATCTGCACCTTTGGAAGATTGGATTAGAGATACGGTTAATGTTGAAGCTCATGAGCATGATGATACGTGGGTAGGAGAAGCAATTTCAAAAGGTTTGAGGAATGTTAGATGTTTTGGATGTGGAAAGCAAGGACATTTGAAAAGGGACTGTAAACAGGTCATTCCTAGAAACAATGTTTCTTCAAGGAACAATGGCAACAGAAAGCCCCTTCCTTCTGGAGTATGCAGAAGGTGTGGTAAGGGAAAACACTGGACCAACGAATGTAGATCAACAAGAGACAGACAGGGTAATCCTTTGCCTCAGTCTTCGGGAAACTCCCAGAGGGGCCTCATGCAGGCCCCAATAGCAAATCCAGTTCAAACCTTTCCTGCAGTCGTAGAGGAAACCCCTACCCAGAGCAATTAAATAACCAAATGCCTATTGGAATAAGTCATGCTGGTCAGGATGATGAAACAGACAGAATAGAAAATTCAGGAGCAAATATAAAGAAAATTTTTTGGCAAACTTTTATTAATGAACAAAGACCAAAATTATCGATAAAAATAAATGGTGTTTTGTTGTCTGGTCTGGTAGACACAGGTGCAGACATTACCATAATTGCACCAGAATTTTGGCATCCAACTTGGCCTCTTCAGGAGGTAAATGTTCAACTGTTAGGAATTGGGACATTATCTCAGGTGAAACAGAGTGCAAGATGGCTCGAGTGTATAGGTCCAGAAGGACAGAGAGGAAAATTGAAACCATATGTAGCTAACATAGCTATGAACTTGTGGGGTCGAGACTTGTTACAACAATGGAATACTCAGATTAACATCCCTCCAATCTCAGAAACAAATCATAAATTAGCACATGTTTCTGAGAGAAATATTAGAAGGCATTATTCTGAGTGGTCACCAGCCATCCATATTATACAAGAACAGGGCACAACAACTGATGATCTTCCAAAGACACCAACAGCTCTACCTTTAAAATGGTTAACAGACAAGCCTGTATGGGTCCAGCAATGGCCTTTAACAACAGAGAAACTCCAGGCTTTAGAAGAGCTGGTAGAAGAACAGTTAAATGCTCAGCATATTGAGGAATCAACCAGCCCTTGGAATTCTCCTGTATTTGTTATTAAAAAGAAATCTGGTAAATGGAGAATGGTAACAGACCTTAGAGCAATTAACAAAGTAATTCAGCCAATGGGCTCTCTACAATCTGGAATTCCTCTGCCTACTCTGTTACCAAAAGGATGGCCTCTCATAGTTATTGATTTAAAAGACTGTTTCTTTTCAATACCGTTACAAGAAAAAGACAGAGAAAGATTTGCTTTCACAGTGCCTACTTATAATAATTCTCAACCGGTTAAAAGATTTCAATGGAGGGTCCTCCCACAGGGAATGTTGAATAGCCCAACTCTGTGCCAATATTTTGTACAACAGCCACTGGAAGTGATACGTAAAAAATTTCCTAAATCTATAATTTATCATTATATGGATGATATTTTACTAGCTGACTCAAATGCAGATACTTTAGAAAGAATATTTGAAGATGTAAAGAAAATTTTGCCTTGCTGGGGATTACAAATTGCTCCTGAAAAGATACAAAGAGGAGATTCTATTAATTATTTAGGATATAAAATAGAGCTACAAAAAATTAGACCCCAAAAGGTGCAAATTAGGAGAGATAGACTACAGACTCTTAATGACTTTCAAAGATTATTTGGAAATATTTCTCATCTACGAACTATTGTTGGAGTAAAAAATGATGAACTGCATAATTTGTTCAAAACCTTAGAAGGTGACAAGGACCTAAATAGTCCAAGAGAGTTATCACCTGAAGCTGAGAAAGAATTGGCCTTGGTAGAAAGGAAAGTACATGAAGGGCATATCGATCGTATTGATCCAAAGCTGGATTGCATTTTGGTTATTTTACCTTCTAGGCATTCTCCTACAGGAATATTAATGCAGAGGGAAGATATTATATTAGAGTGGATATTTTTACCAAATAAACCAAACAAAAAATTAAAAACTTATGTGGAAAAAATCTCTGACTTGATTTGGAAAGGAAAATTGAGACTTCGTCAATTAGCAGGAATAGACCCAGCAGAAATTGTCGTACCTTTAACTAAGGAGGACATTGAAAAATTATGGACAGAAAGTGAACCTTGGCAAAGAGCTTGCAGTAATTTTTTGGGAGAAATTAACAGCAAATATCCCAAAAGCGATAGAATTGATCTTATAAAGAGAGCTGATTGGATCTTGCCTCGAATTGTACGGGTAAAGCCCATATCTGGAGTTCGTACATTTTATACAGATGCCAACAAACAAGGAAAGGCAGGTTACAAATCAGAAAATTTAAGTAAAGTGGTTCAAAGTCCTTATAATTCAGTTCAAAAATCAGAATTATATGCTATTCTGTTGGTATTAATGGATTTTTCAGAACCTCTCAACATAGTAACTGACTCTCAGTATGCTGAAAGAGTAGTATTACATATTGAGACTGCAGAATTTATCCCTGATGCTTCAGAATTAACTTCATTATTTATTCAATTACAAGATACAATCAGGAAAAGGAGTCATCCTTTATATATAACTCACATTCGATGCCATACTGGTCTGCCAGGCCCTCTAGCACAAGGCAATGATGAAATTGATAAGTTATTAATAGGAAATGTGCTGGAGGCCTCAGAATGTCATAAAAAACATCATGTCAATAGTAAAGGTTTAAAAAAGGATTTTTCCATAACCTGGCAACAAGCCAAAGAAATAGTAAAGAAATGTCCTACTTGTTCCTTCTACAATCAAACACCATTACCAGCAGGATGTAACCCAAAGGGTACTCAAAGGAATGAAATCTGGCAGATGGACGTGTTTCACTTTGCAGAATTTGGAAAACTGAAATATGTACACCACACTATCGATACTTATTCAGGATTTCAGTGGGCAACTGCTTTGAGTTCTGAAAAAGCTGATTCTGTAATCACTCATTTGCTAGAAGTTATGGCCATCATGGGTATACCTGCACAAATCAAAACTGACAATGCTCCATCATATGTCTCTGTTAAAATGAAACAGTTTTTTGCTTATTACAATATAAAGCATATTACAGGCATACCACATAATCCTACAGGTCAAGCAGTTATAGAAAGAACAAACAGAACTCTAAAGGATATGCTAAATAAACAGAAAGGGGCAACAAAAACCCCCAGAAATAGACTGCATAATGCTCTATTAACTTTGAATTTTCTTAATGCCAATGAGAAAGGAACAACAGCTGCAGAGAGACATTGGATAATAGAAAAAACTACAGAATTAAATCAGCCTATATATTTTAAGGATGTGCTGACCTCAGAATGGAAACCAGGGTATGTGTTACATTGGGGACGAGGTTTTGCTTTTGTTTCTACAGGAGAAGATAAGTTGTGGGTACCATCAAAATTGATAAAGGTTCGATTTGAACAAGAGAAACCTCTTAATTAGAGGAGGTGATAGCTCATCAACCAACATGAACATCCAATTTAAACTAACTTATACCAGTAACACATGTCTTTTCATTTAATCAGATAATAACTTGCCAAAAAGGAACATCCCCAAAATTAGTCTTGGGGAAAGGTTTTTGTTTTTGTCTTTTAGGAGAATGAAGGTTAAGGAATCTGAAGAACACTGGACAAATAAGACAACTGAAGAAAAGGGACAAATCATCTATCCCAGGAAGCAGAGTGAAATGGCGTATGGGTATATATTATCTAAAAAATTTTATGTCTTCCTAAATGTTTGTTTCTGCTTTTCTCTAAAGATTTAACACTATTGGTCTTCTAATAGTCCCAGTCCAATTAAAATTTAAAGCTGACTTTGGAGTTGGAGAATGGCTCTCTCCTTCTTTAAACTCAAGCATGTTGTTAAAAGGAAAATGCAAACTCCCTGTATCATGCCAGAATAAAAGAGCCATCTTCTGCTATGAGACAGGAGAAAAGCCAAATTAATTAAGGGACTATTCTATCACTAATCTCAACTCTTTGATTCTATTCTGATTCTTTAAACTTTTCTTAAAGTATAAATTTTATATCAAAACTTACAAGATTAATATATATAGATATATAGATATATATACATTTTAAACTTCACTAAGATATGAATGGTCATATAGAGTACTGATTAATTCTAAAAAAAAAAAAGGCTTCAATTAGCTGCATATATATGTCTTTGTGTTTGAGTCTCTTATCAGTTTTCTGCAGGAATTCACGGCCAGGCCTAACATCAACTGAAGTCTCCAGGAAGAAGTTGGGGCCCCACAACAACAACAATTCCACGTGGACAATAATAACATCACTAAGCTGACAAACATCATCTACAGATCAGCTTTGAACTACAAGGTGCTCAGAGCAATTTTGAGATGACTAGCTGAGATGATCCAGTCTCAAAGACTACTTGAATAAGGACTTGAGATAAACCCTGAACTTTGGCATTATACACAGAATGGATAATGAAGGATATAGTTACCTTTCCTAGAATTTGACAATTAACCTAAAATTTTTCTTTCAGGATAAAGATAACTTCGCCCATACCCAGCAGGAAGCAATGTTAAGAATACGACGCCCACATTCCCAAAGAGGTGGTGTGGGGTGGGTGGTTTTTTGGTCTTTTTAATGGGTTTTGGGTCTGGGATAATTTTCATTGTTTAGGGGGGTTGGTTACAAGTTGTTGTCAAGGGTTAGGAAAAAGACTAAGCAGATTAGATTTAAGGTTCTTATTTAAAAAAAAAAAAGAGAGAAAGAAGAAGAAAAAGACAATTACTAGTTTTAAATACTTTACATTGGATTGGATTGTGTTATATTGTATACAAATTATATATATTGAAATTGATATTGTTAGAAAATGCTATATGTATATTTCTAATTGTACTTATATCGTTCATTTAACAATGCAATTTTCTGATCCTTGAATATTATTATTACCATTAGGATATAAAGAAATGATAGTTAGTAGTTAGACATTACAATAGAACTTGTAGTCATATTAGATATGTTTTAAAAATTGAGCAGATATATTTTAGATAGGTCATCTTCAAACCCTTCAGAGATCTACAGAATATGGCATTTAAAATGTTTTAATAACTTAGAAAATTTTTCTTTTTTGTTATGACTATGAGACATGTCGGCTCCTGGCAGTACCAATCTACTTCAGAGAAAATATGGGCATTGAAGAAACTGCGTATGGAGTTAGCTTTCATTGTGGCAAAAGTTAGCCACTGGACAACAAAGTATCCTCGAATCAACTGATGACAAAATGGACAGACAGGACATGAAACAAAGGACTACTGATTCTTGCCTAAACAAGCGTGGTTATGGCTTTATCAAAAGGCATCTTCTGAGGCCAGGACAATATGGCACCATCCCTGACGTGGCCTTCGCAACTCGGAAAAGGTACAGTGCCCTTTTCTTCGAAGGCAGCTGAACAGGCAGTGGGCCGATGGCTTCTGATGTGCTATGGAACAGCAGCTGAAACAGTTATTCTTGAAGAGTAACTAAGCTCACGCCTCTCAATAGTAGACTGGCATTTGATAGAGAGATGTGGAGAAGAATGGGATGCTGAGATGAAGCCATATGTACACAGCCAAGAAGAATGGAGAGCTGAACTAAAAAAACCATCAACATTTTCCAGAATTTAAAATCCTGACCTACCTGGACTGAGTCCACCAGGTTGATCTCAGCCTGTGGGGAAGGCTTTGCCCTGGAGGAGATTGGAATGGGGGGCGGGCTGGGGGGAAGGTGAGGGGGGCGGGAGGGGGGAGAACAAGGGAATCTGTGGCTGATATGTAGAACTGAATTGTATTGCAAAATAAAAATTAAAAAAAAAAAAAAATCCTGAACCATGACATGACATTAGTGGAATTCAGGTGTTTCTGGTGCATGGACTGCTCTCACCCAATGTGAGGTTGAACTGTGACCTTGTGTACATCCTACTTCACAAATGAGTCTGTCAGATATGCTAAGCCTATATAGGCTGAAGATGATGCCCCAGCATTGTGGAGAAACTTCAGGTGACTGTCCAGGCAGTTGGCTGTTTCTGTCAACTCACAAATTTTTTGGAAGTTGCTTGCATGCACTTTCTGTTTTTATTTTTGTTAGCTAATATTATTTCCTTCTTGGGTCTCTGAGGGAGTTGAAGATTAGTTAGTTATAGTTGAAGGTTAGTTAGTTGAAGATTAATTAGGATAGAAAGTGAATTAGATACATTTTGGACTTAACAAAATAGGATAATGAAATTATCATCTCTGAATTTGTCAAATACAAATGAACTAGACATTGTTTAGACATTTATTATTTGTATATATTGTATATAGTTATTGTACTTTTGTATATAGTTTTTCTTTTGTTAGTTATAACCTTTTTCTTTTTTTTCTTTTTATTAAAATAGAAAAGGGGAAATGTGGTGGTATTTTACTTGTACTGAAATGTGATTTTAATTGTATGTTAATAAATAAAGTTGCCTGGGGGTCAGAGTTATAGAGCCATAGCAAGTGCGTGGCGGTGGTGGCGCACGCCTTTAAGGACCTGGAGGGCGGTACATACAGGCAATGACAAGGCAGTCACGTGTTTAGTTTACAACCAATGAGAAGGCGGAACATCTAGAGTATTTAAAGACGTACACACAGGAAGTAGGCCTCTTTTTCGGAGAGCTCTCTTGGCTGAAGCAGGATCGCTGAAGCAGGAAGGGTAAGGCTCTTAGTTCTGACCTCTTGGCTTTCTTCTCTGAATCGGCTCTGTGTTTCTTATTTAATAAGACGGTTGGTTACATCTACACATCCCCAAGAAGCCATTAACTCTCCACAGCTCCTCAGGAATGAAACTGATAACCACTTACCCCTCCACGCTAGAATGTTGACTGGCTGACTGGCTTGCTCACTTTGGAAAAAAAAATTATCAATTCTCATGACCAGTTTTACATGGGTTTTTTTGGTGTTGTTTGCTTTTGTTTTGTTGTTGTTTGTTTTTTAAGACCTGGTCTCACTATGTCACAATGGCTGACTTGAAGCACTCCATGGAGATCAGGCTGAACTGAAATTCATAAAGATCTGTCTACCCTTGCCTCCTGAGTGATGAAACTAAAGTCATGTGCCACTGTTTCTGCCCCCCCACATGCACACATTTATAAATAAGCCACTGAGTCTAATTAGAACTGCTCACACATACATTGGTGTGGGGTTATCCAGAGGAGCCACAGCTGTATGGAAAACTGCTCTTCCTCCTCTAGAAGCTATTAAATGTCCATAGCTCTTAAGTGAGGGGAGGAGACTCATGAATGCATCCCCATGCTACGCTAGAATATTAACTGTTTTGATCTTGAGTAGGCAACCACAGCTGCTGAGTTCCTGCGTGCAGAGGCCATGGGATGTCTGGAAGAAATGGTTTCTCTCCTGTCTTACTCATCTCTGACTCTTGCAATCTTTCTGCCTCTCTAGAGTGGTTCTTATTATTCATGCATTACTATCATTTAGATGATAAACCTTCAGATTACAAAATGAACAACAGCAACAGAAAATGCTTTTTCATTAGAGATTGTGGACAGAAGAAACTAGAAGCAAGAAGGAAAAGCAAGAAATGCTGAATCAGTAAGTGCACTTGTTGGACACATGATACACTCTCATGTATAGATCTGACTAGTTTCATTTTTATACTCCTAGTAGTGTGGTTCCCCCATATCTTTAGTTTTATTTTCCTGTAGCCAACTGTGGTCTGAAAACAGTAAGCGGAAAGTTCTAGAAATGAAGAAATCTTAAGTTTTAAATTGCGTGCTGTTGTGAATAACCTGACATAGTCTCACACCATTCTTCTTCATTCTTCTCCATCCTGCCCAGAGTTTGATCTGCCCTTCATTCAGAGTATCCACAATGTGTATGCCACCTGCCTGTTAGTCTCTTATATCTGTCTCAGTTGTCAGACCACAATATTACAGCACTTGTGTTCAAGTAACTTTTATTTTACCCAATGATACAGTGTTGCAGGAAACATGAATCAAAGCAAAACTCTACAGTGATTCCTGTGAGTGAAAAGGTACACATTCTCAGCAAGGAAAGAACAGGTACATCCAGAAATGTTTAAGATCCATAGTGAGAGTGAGTCTTGCTTCCCAGAGATGAAGGAAGAAAGGGAATTGTGTTAGATTGCGCTGTTTCACCTAAAATTGCAAAATCTCCAGCCTCAGCACATGGTGAGCACTTAGGAGAGATGGAAAGGACATCAAGTTGTAGGGTTTGGTACAACCCACAGTTTCAGGCATCCCCTGTGGATCCTGAAATGTGTGTAGGGGTGGAGAAGGACAACTGACAGCATCATGAAAACTCTGAGGCTCTGTGTTTTTCTTACACATTCCTATCTAAAAATCCCGTGAACTTAGTCCTGCTTCAGACCTTGAGCGAGTGTCTCTCTAGCCTAACCATCTCGGGCAAAGCTTCCTACTCAGTCACTGAAGAGAACACAATAAAGTGAGTGACACCTACCTCATGGGCTACTCCACCTCTGAGAGCCAACCATGCATCCAAAAGATTTGACAGAATGGATAGCATGCAGTAAATGTGTACGAGTATGAGGTATTATCTATTTAGAACATCAAAATAACTTTCCTTTCTCCCTCCCTCCCTCTTCCCCTCCCTTCCTCTCTTCCCTCCCTTCCTCCCTCCCCTCCCTCCCCTCCTCCCTTCCTTCCTCCCTCCCTACCTACCTCTTTTCCTCCCTCCTCCCTCTCCTCCTCCCTTCCTCCTTTCCTTCCTTCCTCCCTCCTTCCCTCCCTCTCTCCCTCCCTTCCTCTCTCCCCCTCCCTCCTTCCCTCTCTCCCTCCCTCCCTCCTTCCTTCCTTCCTTCCTTCCTTCCTTCCTTCCTTCCTTCCTTCCTCTCTGCCTGTGGGTGATTCCTACTGAAAGAGTAAACTATTTGTTTTCTCCCTTGTTATCCTCAAATGCAGACAATGTAAATACATGTGATTTCTGGGGAGACTTGGCAGTCTTTTCATATTTACTTGGTCTGTTAGATGCAAATCCAATATGAGAATGTTTCACCAAGAATGTGATTTGTCACCTGGGTAAGAGTGAATTAAAATGCTTCTATTGCAGTGGGGTGGATTGCTGGTGAGTTACCGATATATATTTGCTTCGGGTCAAATATTTGTCTGTTTGCCCTTGGTGGTGTAAAATGTTGATGGCTATTAAAATTGCACATGTGATAACACATCAACTTTGTGACCCAAAAGTTTGATGATCCTTGTGTACACCTCAGGTTTCTATGACCTTGTGCACTGGGCTCAAGATTCAGTGAAGAGATCTAAGTTAGAATATGGATACAGTGGAAAAGACAAGTCAACAAAGAAAAATTCCCTAACAGTCTGCAATTAATGCACGAGGAACTGCAGAAAACAGTGAGTATGTGCATTAAATACTTCAATATGGAGAATAGAAATTAACTCTGTTGATGTAATAAGGAAACTGGATTCATGAGATGACACAGAAGGGGGAGAGTAAACTTCCTGCTGAAATGGCTTACTGAAATATTTCAATAAATAAAATTAATGTAGTAAGTAGGAAAATTGAGATGTGAATCCAGGGCTGGAGACATTGTCCAGGTGGTGAAACACTTACTTTTAAGTAAGGACCTGAGCAATCCCAAGAGCCCATGTTAAAACAAAAGAAAGCTGGGTGTGGCAGTAGGTGTGTTGTTTGTAATCCCAATGCTGAGGAAGCTGAGGCAGGTGTACCCCTGGGGTTCCCTGGCTATCCCACTTCCCAACAACAGACCCTGTCTCTAAAGAACAAAGTGAGTGGCTCCTGAGGAACAACACCCAAGACAGACAGACCTCTAGCCTTCCCATTCAGACATAGACATGAGTACACACACACACACACACACACACACACAGCTGTACCAACACACGTACAACCATTCACACACAAATACCAACATATAAACCAAAATATTTAAATTTAATTTTACTTCTCTGAAAAGACACCAAATATAGGAAAGTTTTATTTTATAATTTTTTATATACACAATTTTACATGAGAGACAAGACATCTCTGTCACTTAGATACCATCAAAAATAAAATAAATACATCTTTCTTACTTAGGCTGTATGTTTGCCTGATAAGTTAGTATACTGGGTCATATTAATTATAAATGTGGATAATAAAATATGCAAACTCTTTATAGTTAATCTACTTTATTAGCAGCATAGAAACTTGGCTTGAGTACTCAACTGGGAAGATGTAAGCAGTTTACGTACAATTCTTTCTGAAAAACTAGGTGTCAATTAACAGTCATCCTTTAAGAAGCTTCAAATTTTCCCTGAAAAGTGATCCATGAACTCCAGTGTTGCCAGTATCAATTCAGAAAATAAGTATTTACCAAGTGCCTACTGTGTGTTAGTAGTCTAATTAGAGAATAGAGCAGGAAAAAAATTAAAGGTAAAATCCATGCCTTCTAGGAAATTATTTATTAATTATCCTTTTTCCCTCTGAGGTTGTCTGCTCACAGAGAGCAAGGGAGAGTTGAATGCTTCTTTGTATCCATCCATAGCTTCTGGTGTGACTCAGTAGACAACATAGACCCTCAATAATTTCGTTTAAATAAACGAATTTAAAAGAAGTCACAAAGAGAGGTGGCTTTGGAGCTATTGAGAGAAGACAGACAGTGTACTTGTGCCATTTTCCAAGGACTGACGTATCAAACTCCTTCAGGAAATACGGAGAAACATTTCTCCTAGAGACTCAAAATGTGCCTTAAAATATCAAAAATCCTGAAAATTCCTACTATGGAGTGCTTATTAGCATTTCAGAAACCTTTGACCACAGATCTATTTGGAAGGTGGATAACACCTGCTAAGATCATTTTACTTCCTTGCCATTTATTTTGGTAAATAATGTTATAAACATCATGTTTCACATCAAATTCAAAACCTAGTACCACTTCTTAAGTGATCAACTGAGTTTTTAACGAGACCTTAAGAACTCACTACACTTGAAGTTGGTATAAGAATGCCATATGTGATTGATGACTTTGTGGGTGAGAGGTGAGCTGTTGTTTCTTCCTTTTCAACCTGCATTACTGATGGACACTCCACCAGATATGCATTCACACAAGGGAGCATTCAATTGATTCCATTACCAAGTTGCTTTAAGTACTTTGGTTCAACAATTAGATTGGCTCCCTTTGGGTAAGTCTGTTTTGCGAGGGAAGGACACTGTTTTCTTAGCATGTGACCATGTTCTGTGACAATTCATCACCTCCCTTGTGCAACCTTTAACTTAGCATGGATCAAGCAATTGCAAAGCAAAGCAGATTGAGTACTTCTCAGATTACAGTTGCAAGACTATAAATGTGAAACAGCCTAGGATAGCGAAATGGTACATCATAATTATGAAGGGGGAGCAAAGCCATTCCAAAACCAATGCTCAATTATCTACAGTTCCTTCAAAGCAGTTATCTGAAGTCAGGTTTAGCAAAACATTTTTCCAGCCAGGCCATCGTCAGAATACACCTGCACTGTTAAAAGATGCTGTCCCTAAATAGCCCATTTTCTTCTCCCTCTCCACTTGGTACACCAGATGTTTGGGTTTTTTATTTGTTGAAGAGTATGAGGAGTCCCCATATGTCCTTTCAAAAAAAAAATTGTAGCTTTTAAAAATAAAGCGTTCTTCCTAAATGGCAGTGGGCCATAGATGAAGGCCAACACATGCTATAACACAGGATGGCTGTTGTTATGGTTACGTTTTTATGATTTATTTGTGAGATATTTAATAGGCACTGCTCTTAATGTCCCCTTTCAAATTGGAAAAAAAGGAGGTAGTTGGAAGGAAAGGAGGTAGTGTAATTTTTTTTTTTTTTTTTAGGTTTGCTGTGGTTGCTGTTAGCATTGAGTGCTTGTGGAAGTTAAACCCTTGGCTTTGGTCATCAATTAGTGACAGGACTGAATGCTGAACCCCTAAATTTCTTTTTTATGCCCTTCCAAGCAGCTCAGGCCTCAGCTTCCTGAGTTTCTACTTCTTACCCTTGCTTTTTTTTTTAAATT